>NW_009204925.1:0-49507 GCF_000690835.1 Fulmarus glacialis
ACCTTTTCTTTCTGCTAACATTAGGTAATCTTCAGTGCAACCCAGAGTAGGTGCCAGAGGACAAGGTCACTTCCCACGGCGCGTGCGGCCGGTGGCATGGTGTGGCAGGGGGGGGGGACGCCCCAGAGTAGGTGCCAGAGGACAAGGTCACTTCCCACGGCGCGTGCGGCCGGTGGCATGGTGTGGCAGGACAGTGACACTCACGAATCTGAAGCAGTGGCCAGCGGTGAGAGCTTTGTAACAGGGAAACAGAGAAAATCACGAGTTTGCTAATGGATGCGTCTGTGGCTGTGTTTTGACAGTATAAAAAAATCTCATTTAGCAGAAACCAGACATACCAGTATCAGTCCCCAGGTGTAACAAAAATATGTTTATCTGCGGATTCCCACAGCACTGAGAAGTAATCACTTCCCGTGCTACACCAGAAAAGACTTTCTCACTTTCTGGAGCGACAAAATCCTGAAGGCCCAAGCCTGCTCTGCTGAGATGAACATTTAAATGAAATTACTCTGATAATTAATTTCATACAGCAACTGCTAAGCATGATCCTGTGCCCAGCAAAGAATTTGTGGTTTAGTTACACTTAGTATAAATTCAAATATCCCATCGAGACTATAAGCTAATTTATACTGCTATCTATTAGAGGCACGTTCATCCTTTTAGGCACCGAATGTTTAAAAGCAGCTGTTTGATTTAGTCTTGGAGAAAGATTTTCATGGATCAGAGAGTAATATTCAGCCCCTCTGTAAAGGGCTTTCCAGGCCTATGTATTTAGGTCATTTTACTTAAAAAGTATATGTTTTTAAGCCTCTCTAAACAACAGGCCAGCCTGTGTAAACTGAGAAAGCATTTCTGACTTCAGTGGGGTTATGACCATTTACCAGGGGCTGGTCCTTGGTCTCCAGACTGGAGTTACAACCCCTGCAAATACGACATCAGAGAGAGTCTTGTGGTGGGTTTTTACAGACTAATGCTAGACATAGCTCCCATGGTCATGACCTTTTTCCTGATCTTCTAAGAGACATCCAATTTGCTCTTTTTCAGGATGAATCTCTTTGTTCTGTTATCAGAACAGCAGATGAAACCCACCTTTTTCATCCTTTTGAAAACAACTCACAAGGAATAGGCATCACTTCTGTACAGACTCACATCGGTTTGGTTTTTTTTTAATTTAAATTCCTAAAGGAAGATATATCCTTTATCGGTTTGGTTTTTTTTTTTTATTTAAATTCCTAAAGGAAGATATATCCTTATTTCCAGAGTTATTTCTGCATAGATAACAAACAAAAGTAAAATGCAAGAAAACCACAATCCATGTGATATCTGCTTTTTATCATCCTCCTTCCCCTTTAGCTCCTTTTCTAAATGGGAACCAGGAGAATGGGAATCAAACGTAAAAGAATATATACAAATGCAGCATGAGAAAAAAATATCTTTCACAAATATTTAGAATCATGTTTATTTTATGGCTTTAATGCTTGGTAAAAATAGCCCCCAAAACTGAGTGCATGTGGAAAAAATGCAAACTGTGCTCTGCATCTTCAAAATGCAATTGTGTTAATGCCACGTACAAAGCCAGAGCAGCACACTGCAAAAACTGACTTCTGTGTGTAATCAGACCAGGTAGCATGAGTCTATACCTTGAACCTTTACCACAGAGTAAATGTTGTCATGTCAGGTCCTACTTTCACATTCTTTTGACACCACAACATGTTTGACAGTTATCTGTTGTGTTTGCCCACTTATATGTTCTCAACTACAGATTATTTATCACTTCTGGAATTACTGGGGTACATATTTTGTGAAAAGCTGCCTTAGATTCTGTTATCAGGGCTTCCACATAAACACAAGCATCCATTTAGCTTTTTTCACTCAGCCGTATCTCTAAAAATAATGGCAAGCTAAACATCTCCTTGGAAGAGCTCTCAGATTTGAGAAGCTTCGGAGCTGTGAGGGGTGATACGCTGCAAACGCAGGCTCTGGGTGTAATTACAGTAGTAATCGTCTGTCACTTGTGTAAGTAGGCAATAACCATCTTTTTCTCTTTGGTTAATGTAATTCTGAACAAATGGAGGAGGCCTTAGGAAATGAAAAAAGCGATCTTCAAAATAACTTGCAAAATAAATACACGGGTGTGTAACGAGGAGGGAGGGGATGCCCTCAGCAGAGTGAGCTCTCCCCAGCTTGCCTATCATAAGGCCTGTAGCTACTGACACATGAGAAACATTTTCAAAGGGAAGAGAAACATGCCATCATTTACTGAAATATTGGTTATGTTCTGCTTAATCCTTTCATCGTTCTTTTTTTGGCCTTTCTTTTTTCCTTTGCTGCCTTTCCATGGAAACATAACACAGTCTATTGTTTTGTTTAATTTTTGTCATTTGCTTTTCTTCTATTGACCTCCTCTAATATGTGTTTGATTCTTTTTTTTTTCAGACAAGTTAATGATTCAGGAAGAGGAAAGATATTTTCAGGGCAGCTCGAATATAAATGATAAACTGTAAGTCACATTTGTTTGCACAAGGATAGTATTTGTGGTTTCACACTGTTCCAAAGCAGGGGCTCTGCTTCCAAGAACCGGCTGGGTAGTTTGCCTGTTATTTATCACACTGTCCCAAGCAGATGATTTCTGGATGATTAACAGAGCTGTCATTGCACTCTTACATGCAGGCGGAACTGATCTTGCTGCTTTTGAAATACTTAGTAGTTGTTAGAAAGAAAAAAAAAAGCCTAGAAATACTCATCTACAAACCTTGTTGTTAAATGTCTTCTAAATGCTGGCAGTATTTTATCTGTAATTAAAGCCTAGATGAACTTTCCCAGTCTTCCCAATCTCCATGGCTTGCAAGCAGTTGCAATCCCAACCTTTCTTTAAATCACAGTGAGGAGATGATTACACTAATGATTATTGACTTCTCAAAGTGGGAAGGGATCTACAGAGACAATACTGTCTTCCAAAGTGCACGGGGCAGCTTGCCGTGAGCATCTCAATGGGATTAATTCAAACAGTAGCTAAACTCCAAAATATTCCAGGTGTTTTTTCCTGCTTCAGTTTAGCAAGTAAATCAGCAGAGCCCCAAGGTAGGGATGAAGCTACCAAGGAAGTACTTTCTACGTGCCTGGACAGCATCTGCCAGACCTTCTCTTTGGTTTATGGAAGTGAAAGGTATAAACTGAGGCTGTCCTTGGAAATGCAAATTCATCCTAAAAACCACTGAGTTGTATGCCTTCTTACTGCATTGATTTAACAAATCCAAATTGCAGCCATCGGCTGTAGTATGTTAAGGGAGTTATCTGTGGTCTATTTAGGAAATGATTATTTTTTCTTCAATTGGTTAAACTGCTCACATTGCAGTGTGGTAGCAAAGTCTGTGACCTGGGAAAGTTTGCCAAGTTCCATGACATATCTCTCAGTACAAGCAAATCATATATAAACCCATCTTGGGTTATTTTATTTTCCTTTTCTGGGCTGTGGGAAGCTAAAAGAGAATCCGTGAGTGTTATTATTATCATTATATTCACTTGTTTCATATCACTGAGCCTGAGCATCAGCCCTGTGGAAATAGAATATAGTCAAAAATATTCTTTAAATCTCTTGCCATGGATTCTAAGTGGCATTTACCTCTATATTTCCTGTTTATTTATGTGATTAATCTATATAGATATTTTAGAGAGGACTCAATCCCAGAGTATGTGGAGAAGTATGTTCAAATATAGTTAAATTCCTAAAGATGAACTGGAAACAGTGGATTATTCAAAAGCAACTAAGCTGCTTTTCTATCAATTTCTTTGTGGCTTTTAATTGTCTATAAGTAATGTGGGTGCTAGCCCAAGGGAGAATGGTGAAGAAAAAAGGCTTAATTTTACTAGACGTGAACTGGCCAAGGTCAGCCCTCTGCCCCTGCACTAACAGGCTTTTGCCAAGATCAAAGTGTCATATTTTAGCTGTGTTTTTTATCTTTGAATACCTCATATGCACTCATCAACCCAAAACAGAGGAAAAAAGAGACTTGTTTTGCTCAGTGAAGACAATCCTTTTGACTCTTGATTAAATCTGAAATCTAGTTCTTTTAGTAAACTGTTTAATCTAGTTTCTGCTACACGAAAAAATAAATGCAGTCATTTCCTCCTTCTTTATCTAGATACAGCAGTAGCTTTAAAAATGTAGGGAATGATACTTCATTGTACTACTTCTGTGATGGAGAGCTATTTTAATTCCATTTTCATAAGAACAAGGCTCCTAACCCGACCTGCAGCATTTTTTCCCTTTTTTGCTCTGTTTTCCAGATGCTGTCTTCTACCCTGGCAGTATGGCCATTTCCTGTCATAGAAGCACAGCAAAAGGAGGAAAACAAATGCAAAATTTCCTATTGAATGATTCAATTCACCTGGAATAACATTTGAAATAACAAGAGGAGTCTTCCATTAGCAAAATCCTGCACACATTATTTAAACTAAAATGTGTGCTGTGGAATTGCTGTCCCGTCTGCTTGGAAAGGTAAATGAAAACGTTACAGAAAAATTGGGTTTCCTGCCTAGAGGGCATTGAATGCAAAAAACCCCACTCAGAATACCACAGGGATTTATAACACTCATGTCCAGTACAAGAAAGGACTAACTTACAGGTTATTCATCAGAAAATTTTGCAACTGTTTCAGTGCCCACTGTTACTGCATTATGCAGTGTCCTGTTTCCCAGGGTCCTTCACCCATCTCTATGGTGATAAATTTTGAATTATTTTTGAAACTTACATTGAATCCTGCTATTTCCATTTGATTTCCAAAAGCAGTAAAGTTGCTGTATTAAGCTTGTAAAGATCAATGTCCTGATCAGGTCTTACTGAATACTCAGTTTCCTCCTGAATCGCTGATTCATGTTCCAAAATTTAAGTGGTCATAAGCACGTTATTTGGTGAAATGTTATAAGGTCAGTTACACGTGCTATGACTGCCAGTCTGAAAGATAGCAAAGACAGTGAATGTGCCTTCATTCCCATTCGTTTTTAATATAAATGGTCTCAAATAGTCATTCTCATAGGTTTAGTTCAGCCAACAGTCCCATTGCAACCAGTCACTTAACTGGTTTAAAATGGGTATGTGTGTGACAAGAATCTGATCACCCAAAGATATTGAATGTTACTTCTTGGATTCATAATGTTTTCCACTTTACTCTGTTGATGTGAAGTGGTGCAAATGTCCATCATGAGGCCTCAAGAGAGGACTCAAGACAGCAAGAGGGAAGCCAAGCAAAGATGTGTCTGTTTAAAAGTGAAACAGACACCTTTTCTGACGAAAACTGAGTGACGCCTGTCTGTCTCTGAAGGCTCACTGCAATAGAGGATATGTGTTTCTGGAGTCCTATGGATTTTTAAACTATTCTGATCCTCTAGATTATCACATATGGGACCAGCTCTCGAGTGTTGGAGCCAGAAAGTGTGAAAAAGAGCTTTGCAAATCGATGAGGGGGAGCACCAGGATGTTCAGCACCGAGCCAGCATTTCTGCAGGGTAGCTGTAGCCCCTGCTCCGAGCTGAAGAAAGGATGGGCTTGTGGTGGAGGGCTCCAGCCCACCCCAGCTGTGCTTTCTGTGCTGATGGGCTCAAGATACATCTTCATTATTCTGATCCTGTGCTTCTTTTAGGACAGAAAAAAGGTATTGCTATTATTACTCTCTAGTTTTGTCCTCTTTACAACACTGAGAATTAGAGTATGCCTGAATTTCTAGAGACTTGGGTTTTTTTGTATCAGTGATAACTGATAAACTGCTGGATTCTTCTGGAAAAAACTTAGAGCTATCGAGATACCACTCTTTCTAGTGTTTAATTTAATGTGCTATATTTCAACATTGCTACACTCAAAAATTTCATATGTATAATGAAAGAACCTTTTGTGTCTGTGACATGTACATCAATGCAGAAATAGTTGGCATGTGCCAGGCTTATTTTACAATAGACAGTGGGAAGCAGGGTCAGATCTGTATAATTAGGATGAACGTTGGGAAAACTACCATACAACAAAAGTAAGCTCAGTCCTTAGCTAGCCCCACAATCCCAGTTGAGACCTTGGGCAATATGAAGTTTACCTGACATTTCTTTCCCTCAAAAAAATGCTGTAGAACTCTGTCTAGCAGCCCATCTATAGTTTTTACTTAGGCTGGCAGCACCTAGAGTGTTTGAAGATCAGCTCAGAAAGGGTCATGCAAGTGTAAATAACTTGTTAATTTTTAAAACTTGAAAAGGATGTGTCTCCATGACAGTGCGGGAGAGTTGTGCTGGGTAATAAACCAGGATATCTGTTGGGTTTATGCAGAGCACTGTAGGTTCTGGCTGCTGTGTACCAGCGTAGGAGACCATAGCTGAGAAAAGCCCGTAAGCTGGTGCTCCAGGAACTGCCTTGGAAAGGATTTTGTTACTGTCCAACTTTTTGCTGTTCAGAACAGATTGAATTGAAATGAAATTCAGGATGGGACTCAGCCATAATGAAAGAGAATTTTTGTTGTCTGGTGGCTGTTCAGCTTGCGGTTAGCTGTAATTAGCTCTATTGTTCCCCAATTAGCGATTGCTGGCCTCCTGCCACTTTGCTTCATAATGATAATATTAAAGAACTGAGTTCACATGTAGCCTGCTACAATCTCAGGGATGCCAGTGTGGGCTCTGCTGAGAAGCTGCTTGTCTGTGTTTTTGTAAAAAAGAAACATCTACATTAAGTAAGAACAGTTGAAAGAATGGGGCACAACAAACTGAGACTTCCCGCCTGCTACATCCTAATATTATATTTCGGTATACTTCTATAGTTTCAGGCTCTGCTTTTGCATGCTGGAAAGGTTTCCACCACTTAGATCTGTGGCTGGGGACTTGACAGTTGGCATTTCATCTAGGCATCATTTCATCTTTTAGTTCCTTGCTTCAGAGATGGTGTATCTCCAAAAGGAGCTTAGGTGCAATTCATGGATCTCTGCATTACTGGGTGGTCCACCAAGAAACCATCTAACTCCTCAGTCCTTTTGGTTCCTGAAGGCATCCTTAATTTTTGCCCTCACGTGTAAAAGTGTCTTTGCAACAGGAGAGACAAATGGGTGTGTAGGTCTTTCCCTGCTGGGTGCTTGTCTAATCCTTAGGCACCTGGCACACAACATCTAGGCACCACGGGGCTTTTGTAGATAGCCCCCTCCCTCAAATTAACGTGAACTTGATCCTGACCTGCAGGAACAATATCTTACTCATTCAAAACAGAGCTAGGGCTCAAGCTCACAATTCAAATCCCAGCAATCTCCTCAGCTCCAATTTTTCCAAAGGGCTGCAGTGCCGATACACAAGATAACAAACAGCAATAGCTGAGTGTCATTTGTGCAGAAGGTCAGGAGAGTGTAAGTTATGTTTTCTCTTTGTGATTGAGATGTCCTCAAGTTACTGCTGCACTGTGTGGTTCTCACCGGTACCTCTGTGTAATCACTACTTAACATCCCCCCAGATGCTTTTGCAGCTCCGCTCAGAGCTGGGCTGACGTCTCCAGATTCAAACTGGTTCTCAGCATCCAGGGAATTTAGTTAGATTTTAGTACTTGTACATGAACAACAAGAACAACAAAAAGAAAAAGGAAAAGAAAAAAGTAAGAAAAAAGTGTGGGATGGTAATTACACTACTTTACAAAAGTTAATTTAAATCTCAGCCTTTCTTTCTGAGCTACTAGATTCATTTCAAATAGTTGTAACTGGTTTCCCTCTTTGAAAATTATTGTCCTTCTATTCATATCAGAGCCAAATTCACCTTCCCATTCAGTTCTCATTGAACTTGTGCATTATGCACTTTTTTGCATCTCTTGTAGGACTCCTAAAGCACTGATGCTCACGTTATTACTCATGTCCAAACTACACTTTAAGTGATGCTGAATTTGAGAACACAGACCTTGTATGTGTGACAAAAACATTTATCACTATTTAGCTAGGCTTTAAAAGTTCAGAAAGGTAAGAATTACTGTAAGGAAAAAATCCAAACAAGTTAAATCTGAAAACAGCACCTAGGGTACTAGGGCAACTGTAAACCTATGCCACTGTGACAACATGCAATGACCCTATTTTATTATTCTTACTTCTAAATGTAACTAATTCTGATGTTTAAAAAAGAGTAGATATTTCCTCTTTGTGATTTTCCTCCCAGGCACACATATGGTGTGCTGGTTTGGGCTGGGATAGAGTTAATTTTCTTCACAGTAGCTAGTATGGGGCTATGGTTTGGATTTGTGCTGAAAACAGTGTTGATAACACAGGGATGGTTTCGTTACTGCTGAGCAGTGCTTACACAGAGTCAAGGCCTTTTCTGCTCCTCACCCCACCCCACCAGCGAGGAGGCTGGGGGTGCACAAGAGGTTGGGAGGGGACACGGCTGGGACAGCTGACCCCAACTGACCAAAGGGATATTCCATACCATACGCCGTCATGCTCAGCATGTAAAGCTGGGGGAAGAAGAAGGAAGGGGGGACGTTCGGAGTGATGGCGTTTGTCTTCCCAAGTAACCGCTATGTGTGATGGAGCCCTGCTTTCCTGGAGGTGGCTGAACAACCTGCCTACCGGTGGGAAGTAGTGAATAAATTCCTTGTTTTGCTTTGCTTGTGTGCGCAGCTTTTGCTTTACCTCTTAAACTGTCTTTACGTGAACCCATGAGTGTTCTCACTTTTACTCTTCTGATTCTCTCCCCCATCCCAACCGGGGGGGGAGTGAGCGAGCGGCTGCGTGGGGCTTAGTTGCCGGCTGGGGTTAAACTATGACATATGGTTATTTTAGTTCTACATTTTGCTGCCTTATGTTTGCTGCATTAATATGTTTTGATTTCTTTTAAGAGGAACTTTATTTAACTTCTTCTATATAGCAACCTTCATCTTATAATCACTTCAGTGTATCATCTGTGTTTCAATTGTGGAGGAGAACAGGATGACTTTTTCTTTTTAATTCATCTTGTTTTGAATAGGTCTTGTGACAAAGTGGAAGTAATGAGGTTGAAAGCATCATTGTACTTGTATAGACATGTTGCAGAACCAAAGGAAAGAGAAATAATTAACAAATGCAGCTTACTCAGTCATCAGGTCTTTCCAAGTAGCACAGGAGGAGAAATACAGCAGCGTTAACAAGGCATAGTGCTTTTGAAGTAGATAGAGGAGGGAATGAAGCACAGTGTCTCCCTTGGGCCAACATGACAGATACTTCATTTTAGTCTCCTACTATTTTTTTTTGATTGTTTGAACCAGTGCTTTGAATAGTTGGAGCTAGCTAAGCAATGGGTAGTTGAATTTTTTACATTGTTCAGTTCACCTTTAACTAGCACATTTTACTAGCCTTTTCAGCAATTATTGTTAACCACTTGTGTAGCACCTTAATGATCTTGTGTGAGGACTTTATATTTTTCAGAACTAATTGCTGGCTTATAATAGAAGAGGAAAGTGGGACTCCAGCTCCCCAAGATAAGGTTGAATGACAGCTTTTGCACAGCTTCTGATAGATAACGCTCTGAGTCTCTATTGTGTTACAAAGGCCATTTGTCCACTTAAGAAACACTTTAAGAGCATCTGCCACTGTCTGTGTTTTGCTTCAGCGCACTATGCACTAAAAGCATTATTTCCACAAGCGAAATTAGAAAATCCACGTGCAAAATTATCCCTATACCTCCAAGCTAGCTGGAGAATATTCACAGCGGCTTCTTGTTATTGGATTTGGTTAATCAAGAATGTAAAATAAATCCAAGTAAAAATAATTAAATAAACTTCTGGGGTTTCTTTTCCTTCCTCTGTGCCTGAGAGTTGCATTAACACTTAAACCTCCTCTCCCTTAATGCCTATTGCCTTAGGACAAATCATTTATACTTCTAGAACTGTGCTCAAAATTGACAGTCTTTTATGCTCTGTAAGTGCAACTTATTTTCTGCTGGGAAAAGAAATAAATATAAATAAATCAATTCTGGCACAGTGTAGATACTTCATGAACATGTTGGTCAAAATCCTCACGTCTGTTGGATCTTTCCAGTATGAAATTTTTCTGAAATCTGGCACATTTGCTGAGCTAGAGGAGATAATGTGGTCTACATGTGCTGGGACCTCGGCGTTTTAGGAGCTGTACAGAAAACAGAACAAAACCATGGTCAAAGCCCTGACAACTTGGAGGCTAATGTGCAAGAAGAGGCAGCAGATCAATAAAAGTCACATAAGTGCTTGTCAACAGGAGAAAGGACAGTTGTCCCAGGAAATTACCAAACTAGCCAAGGGGCTGTTGAAGCATTATGGAACAGGAAAGTTTAGGAAAGAGTTTAAAGAGAGACTGGAAGTTTTGCACATATTTGTAGGAGGTTGCTCTCAAACATTAGCAGTGGCTGGAAAGAAAGGACAAAGCTGCTTTTTGAAAATCTAGCCAGGTACAAGCTATCCACATGCTCTGAACAAAGTCTGACGCTGGCTTCAGAGCCAAATCAGAAGGAAAACAGCTGTTATTGGCTGGGAAGGTACTCAAAAGCCTTTCTTTGATATGAAAGAGAGGAGGAATCTGAGAGAGAGAGAGAAGGAGACTAATGGCATGAATAAAGTAATGAACTTGGAAAATTATCATTGTAAAGGTCTTCTGGGTATATAGGGGAGACATGGGATTTACTCAGGCCCAAGAAAGCATGCCACATGCATGAGATGAGAACCTGGATAACAGTTTGAGCTGAGTGAATGAATCAGAAACAGTGTATTTTAGAGATGTGTCCTGGTTTCAGCTGGGATGGAGTTGATTTTCTTCCTACTAACTGGTATAGTGCTGTGTTTTGGATGTAGTATGAGAACAATGTTGATAAGACACTGATGTTTTAGTTGTTACTAAGTAGTGTTTACGCTAGTCAAGGACTTTTCATCTTCCCGTGCCCTGCCAGGTGCGTGGGGAGCATGGCCAGGACGGTTGGCCCAGCTGGCCAATGGGCTATTCCATACCATATGACGCCATGCTCAGCATATAAGGCTGGGCGAAGAAGAAGGAGGGGGGGGACGTTTGGAGTGATAGTGTTTGTCTTCCCAAGTAACCGTTACCTGTGATGGAGCCCTGCTTTCCTGGAGATGGCTGAACACCTGCCTGCGGAGGGGAAGTAGTGAATGAATTCCTTGTTTTGCTTTGCTTGCGCACGCAGCTTTTGCTTTACCTATTAAACTGTCTTTATCTCAACCGATGAGTTTTCTCACTTTTACCCTTCTGTTTCTCTCCCCTGTCCCATTGTGGGGGGAGTGAGCGAGCGGCTGCGTGGTGCTCAGTGGCTGGCTGGGGTTAAACCACAGCAAGATGTCAGATGCTGTAAGATGAGTGTGAGGACTTCAAGAACACAAAGGTCAGGTTGTGATCCTGTGTGATCAGATGCTTGATAGTTCTGTCCACAAGAAATGAGCAGAAAAATATTATGGACAATATTAGTTTTATATTAGCTATGTTGAGCCTAAATGTCCACAAAGAAGTGTTAGAGAGAGACTAGGATTTTAGTTTTGACAAAAGAGTGGGTTTTATCCCACCTAACTTTATATAGCTACAATGTAGATATTACCCTTCATAGTGAAAGAAGCACAGTTAGATCATCATTCACCTTATTTTAGAGATGTTCTTTAGCAGTTGGATTAATTGCACCCTACAGTTCTTTAAATATTATTGGCTTGATTTTCAGACTACACAGAGAGCCTACAATGGGTGGTTCAGGAATATATATCTACCTTCAGACATATGAATCCCATCCACAGGGACAGAATATAGGGGTAGAAGAGAGGCATAGAAGTGGAAGGAAAATTTATGTTTGTAGATGACATTTACTTAGAAAAGATGTACACAGAAAAGACGTACACAGAAAAGACAGAGCTGCAGGAGATCCCCAAAGAGGGATGGAAAAAGACAAGGACTCACTGAAGAACATACAGAAGGGACCGTCAGAGAGGTAGGACGGTTTATTTACTGAGGTCAGTAACTAGAGACTGGGGAGAAACACAAGAAAGAAAGCTAAAGGTGGTGAGTTGAGCATACATGGAAAACATACCAGAATTTGTCAGTTTTCTCTTGGAATAAATAAATGAGTTTTTTTGGGAAGTGAGAAGCAGAGGCAGGCATAAGGAAGATTTTGAGGAATGGGTCAAGTTTGTGAGCAAATTCTTAATTTTTTTCCGAAACTCAGCCTCCGTACCTGTAAAATGGGACCATAGCAAATACTGCATCCTGAATCATTGTGCAGAGCATGGAGATACTCTTCCTGGAGGCGAATGACAGCAGGAGCCAGAGCCACTCTGGGTCCTTAGCAGAACTTTCTAATTCTTTTTGCTTCTCTCCGCACTGCCCCAGCTGCTCTGTTACGATGATCAATGTACTCTGTTTCCTCCAAGGCCACACTTTGTAGAGTATGATGCTTCTTGATGAAGTATAATATGGCAAGACAAAATTTGATTCATTCACTTTATGCCATAGTTCACATACGGTGCACATGAGCAATCGTGTTTCCATGAAGGCTCTCCTCACTTTCTTTTCCATTCTCCCTGTCTCTCATATCTTCCATCTCTGTCTTTAGGACAACAGCCTAGAAAGGAAAAATTGTTAAAATGTGCTATTGCTTAACTATTCATTGGATGCAGTTAAAAAATCCTGTGAAGGGTGAGCTGGATGGTATCACAGATACGTCAGGAATAAAACTGGTTAGGGCACATTGTTGCCCATATATTACTGTTCTGGGACGTAGACGTCACAAGCAATGAGGAAAGATTTTCCAGTAGGAAAAAGTATGCGGTTAAAGATTAGCAGTCAGGATTCTCTATTTTCAGCATAATAATTAATAAATTGAAATTAAGTTTTACAGCAGTGACAGTTGCTGATTTAAAGGAATATCCCACCACTAACATCTGAGTTTCCTGGGGTGGGAGGGGTTGATTGTTTTGTTTGATTTTTAACACACAGCACTAGTATTTCATAACACTGTCATCTTCACCACTGCAAGATGATTAAACCTTTTTGTTTCCCTTTGATCCAGGCACTTAAGCAAATCATTCTTTTTGTATCATAAGAGCAATGAAAAATCCAGAGCAAAACTACAGGTACGCCTCAACTTTGGGAAAACTCAGACTTATGTTGGTTCTTATCTGCTAAAATTGAAGTGTCATTGGCTGTAAGCCTGTTTGGCAGGGGACTTGTCAGGGCTTTCAGGCCTGAAACTCTGCTTCAGGTGTCGATTGTCACCTGCTACCCTTTTGGCAAAAAATATACATGGAACTTGGATTTTAAGCTAAAAGGGCTTGATGGAATTGCAATAACAGTAAATTTACTTGTAAGTGCAGGTCCATTGAAACTTCAGAAAACCATTTAAAAGATTCCTGCCACTGCAGGGGTTACATTTCCAGTGTATTTTAATTCCAACGAGGTTCATGTGTCTCTTAAAATAGAAATACGTGTTTTTCTTCTTTAGTTCAACACTGAACTCTCTAGCTGGATTACTGCTAGTAACATGGACACTGATAAGAGAGTTTTCAGGCAATGTTAAGACCCAGAGTTTCAGATTTTCTCCTAATATGGACTAATCGGGATACAAAAACTTTCAAGGTTTTTGAAAACGTCAATGAAAACAATAATATTTTTTGAAATTAAACCTGTTTCTGCCATGCTGGATACACATACCTCAGAGTATCACACAAGTGCATGAGAACTACAGACTGACTTACATCACATTGTGTTCTAAGATGAGGGCATAATTTGCTTAGAAAGCCAAAACGTGTTTATTTTTAGACTCATGACTGCTCATGACATAAAGTAAGGTAATTTCAGAATGTTTTCCTAATTATAAAGGAATGGATTATTTTGCTGCATTAAACAGCACTTTCCTCTGAAATTTTCATGCACTCCAATATATAACACTGAATCACTTGTATTTCTAAGAAAAATGTTTGAACACCTTTGAATCTAGGTCTGTGGACTTGCAATGCTAGTATTTAGCACAGTATTTTTTTTTTTATATATCTTGCAGTTTATTTACATTAATATGCTTTTGTGGGATTATAGATACATTATGTTATTACATATACAATAATATGTGGCATATGAAGATAAAACTCCATAATAAATTGCACGTTGTGACTTTTGCTATAAATAACATTCCTTGGTTTACTTTCTTGTGCACAGTCTTCACCTTTAGTCTGCTTTGGAGTTCTGTGTAGGTTGGCTGCAGTCATCACTGTGGTCCTCATGTTTTTAACTATTTTTTTTTCAGTGCTGAAGTAGCAAATTTGGGAACAGAGCTGATGCAACATGAATGTGCACTGTACATAGATAATACATGCAAATTTAATCACCCATGTTCTGGTCTCCATGAAAAAAATACAGGCAACTAACAGGGAAAAAAAAGAATCTAAAAGATTCATCTTCTTTAAGAGAAGCAAAGGCTGAGAGTGAATATCATGGTTTGGGAAATATAACAGAGCTGAGAAAAAGCAAAGTGCTATAAGTACTACTTAATCTACTTGACAAGGCAGATAGTGGATCCAGACTGTCTAAGAATACAGGTAGGCTGGAAGTCAGGATGAGTTTTATCCATCAAAGCAGTGTGGTCTGGAACAACTTTCCAGTATAATAAATATAGCAAAAGCCATATATAATTTAAATCTTGATCACTTTTTAAAAAATCATTGTATCTTCTGAGGTCCCCAAGTGATGTTTTATATAAGGATATGAATCTTGAAAATGTGAGTTGAGGCTGCTACCCAACTGTCGCTGCAGACAATGTTCACTAAAAGTTTTTGAGTTGGAAGAAGCATCGCTGTTTTATCTCAGGCTCAGAAAGCCTGTTCTGTCCAATGGACAGGAGAAAATGAAATCTTACCACAGGCTGAATTACTTAACAACAATAAATGTGTATCAGAATGTACAAGGTTTGGTACAATCCTATGGCTACACATGTTTCTAGTATCCCAGGATTCATAAACATTTTGTGTTAATGTGTTCAGCTACTGAGGCAGTTACTCCATTTATAACATTTATAAATTCATTTATAATGTGAAAACCTTTGCCAAACAAATACTTCTGAAATGATCTGTGTTACTATAAGTCTCTAAGATTTCTCTTTTCTTTTTGTGGAATACTAGCTTCTAAGTACAATCTACACTTTTCTTTCTTTTCTAACACTTCTTTTTAGTCTCAGTATCCAAACGTGTATCACTGTTTATATCTTTTTAAAATTTTACTTTTATGCCAAGATATATCTGACATGAAGACATACAGAATGTACAAAATGGGTTGAAATCAGGGTCTCTGAATAAACAGTATGCTTGATGCCATGGTCCACTGAAACCACATGGAGACATCAGCAATCCAACTTATCAATGGCACAAGAGGGATTTTTTGGTGGGTTGAAAGGGCCTCTGCTTAGTGTCCCATCAATGATTTCAAGTGAAAGGATGAAGACACTTTATTAGTGAACACATCTATTCTGTGAAAAACAGTATTGCAAATACTGTACAAAAAATCCTTATTATTCGAATGATATCATCCTGAGCAATAAGTACCCAGGTATTCTTGTCTCAGGCTCCCAAATATTCATGCACACATACTGGGATGGTCTGAAACAACAAACAGCATTTGAATCACACAAGTAATTTTAAAGAGTAATGGAGAATAGTGCAGTCAAAACCGCGGTTATCAATAGATCTGTAAAAGCAGAAAGTTCTGCTGCAAAAGAAGTGATTGAAAACTGCTGTGGTGAAAAGGAGAAATTAGTGTGTAGCTTTATGCTCGCTGCAATGGACTCAGCCTCTCTTCTACTCCTCCTTTTCCAGAGAATCAAAGATGCTGGCCCAGCCCAGCCAGCAAAGATACCAGCCAAAGCACTTCATTATTTACTGGAAATATATTAGGAAACAGGTTTCTAGATCTTTCTCTTTTTTCTGGCTAGTGCGGAGCTGGGTAGGTGAGAAAGTAACTGAGAGACCCATGAGAAGCAGCCGAGCCCAGCCAGCAAAACGGCTGCAACTCGCAGAGTGCGGCAGGGAGACGCACTGCCCACGGGAGGGGACCGCTTGGGTTTGCGATTGCCCCTGTGCTCTCTCAGGCTGATACCAGGTCTGCAGTTCACTGAGCATCAGAATATGTATATGGTATGAAACCAGGAGGAGGCAAGCTGAAAGAAACAGTTTTTTCTTGGTTTATGCCCTGCAGAGATTGTGATAATTTTTAGCATAAATTACTTTGCATTTTCTTCTTAGCCCTTAACAGAGATTTAATGCCTGTAGAAGCATGCATCACTGTACCAGCTTTCTCATGGTTCAGGTGCTCCACAGTTTGCGTGTTTTAGGACATATAATTTATTTCTTTTGATTTTTCTCGATATGTTGTCAAATTTTCCAAGCAGATTAGAGTTCTGGGGAAAATCCTAGGATAAAATTCAGGACTTCTCATTCAACTTAAAGCCACAAATTTACATCATACTGCTTTGTGTGTATTTTCTGTTCATGATTGTGGAAGTATAGATTTTGTTACAGGAAGACTTCCCAAAGAAAGCAAACAACTAGTGAGTATTTCTTTGAGTGAGTTAATGTGCAGTTTTTCCTCAAGTACTTAATTTTCTTTAAATAGTATAAAATTTTGCCACCTTAGTAAAGAGGAGAAACTACAGCATGTGTCTCAAGTGATCAATTTTCAGACAGCTAAAATTAACTACTGCAGAGTCTAATCTATTCGTGTGCAGTGTTGGGTAGCCTGATTTACAAATTACCTTATTAAGAATTTGCCACCTAACTGTATGAGATTGATTCAGCATAATGGCATTTAAAGCTTCGAAGCTCACTAGGAAAATTAAGTCCTGTCAGATACAGACAGTTTGTGCAAGGTGGGTTTGGAGGAGGGTGGGCTGAGCAGGATGCTCCTTGTCCGCTTGCCCGCAGGACACATGGGGCGTATGGATGGGCTCATGTCACCCAGGAGCCAGGGGCTTAATGCAGGGGCTGCGCATTGGATAGCTCTGTGCCCCACTGCCCAACTCCTCTCCTGGCGGCAAAGGCAGACAGGGAGGCTCTCCAGTCTTTAAAGACATTGACAGTGGCTGAAACCTGCCTTTTGGAATATGAACTCCCCGCTTCTGGGGATTTTGTAGTTTCTGGAATGGGCATTCTGCATTATAATTTTGAATATAACCACCTCGACTCTGCCCAGGTGCTTCTCTCTCTCAGAGTAGAGACTTTGCCACAACACTCTATATAGCTGTAGTCCCAAACCACCCGCATATATTTTGCAGTTAGAATGCTATCTCTTCAACACAGTGAAACTGAGTTTCTCAAGTATGCTTTGCAGCCAATTAAGCCTTCGACATGGTGCTGTCAATACTTTCTGGATCTACTGCTTTAAAACAGGTTACTTTAACTTCTTGATGAGTTTTTCTAAGCTAATTTTCCCTGCATTACAATTGCATAATAGTCTCAGATCAAACTCTTTTTAAACCTGCTGCTGCTGCTTTAATTTGAAATAAATAGCTTTTATTTACATCTTTCAGTTCCTTAATTTATTTGATCTCTGGGGAATCAGTTATTCTTGGGCATTGATTCGTATTTAAATTAGCTACAAGAAATGCGTTATTGACTATTAGGATAATAACACAACAATACTCTGATTAAGATGGTAGTTTTAAATTAAGGTGGTAGTTTTAAATCACGAATATAAATTTTGTCTTCAGCCTGAGCTTCCATAGGTTAATTTTTGGGAGAATATGTACTTAGCACAGCCAGATTGGCTCCTTAACAAAAAATGTCATTAGCATATAAAATGTAAAGTAAAATACAAAGATCTAATTATTTTATAGATAGTATTGATGGGGTTTTGCATCCAAGAAAGATCATAATGTTAGATATATTAAGTCTTTACGTTCACTAATGCATGTGATTAGACACAAATATCTGCTTAGAATCTTACTGGAGAGCTGGAAAAGTGTGCTTGTCTAGATGCACAACAGTTTAAATAATTCAAGGATAGAGGAAATGTAGTTACTTGAATAATAGATAAATCAGCAGACTGTGAGGAAGAGATCTAAAATAAAACTAGTTATCTGAAAAACCCTGTTCAGTGACAGGGGAGATAGTCTTGATGACTCAGAGGTTGTCTATCTTCAGAAATTAAGTGAAATAGCTGTCTCAGAAAATAGTAGCCATTTGAGGATTTACAATGAAATAGTTATTCTGGCCATTTAACCACATTTTCAAATGTAAACAAGTCTTGATTGCTGACATTTATATGAGTTTAGCCGCTGGTGTTTATTTTAAGTCGATGTTTGCAAAAGTTGGATAACTTAAATGATTAAGAGTAGAGTCAGAGACTGGGTAACTACAGCCATCCCAAATGTTTCTATGTACTCCATTTACCTTATGAGCACTGTGCTTTCCACAGTTGAGGTGTCAGCATGGAAGACTAGATAGCAAAAATATTCTTGTTAAAAGAAGGTAAAAGAGAATAATTACCTTTTTCTATCATAGACATTACCAGCAGGAGTCTAATTTAATCATGCATGTTAACACAGCTGAATGAAGCTGCCACTATATATTAAGCTACCTGATAATGGAGAAGGATTTTGTATATTCTTCAGTGCGTGGCTGGGTACCAGCCCAGGGACCTACAGTGCTGGGCTATCTGTTAGGCTGCTACTTGATGTGGTTGATATTAAAGGAAATACTGGGAAACGTAGGTCTGAATGTGAGAAAATTGGGAGTGAAGGATTTTTGGATTCTCCATCCAATAGAATTAAGGCCCAGTTCTTAGAGCTATTGTCCTAATTATGCTGGAAGGAGACATGTAAAATCAGGCTTATCTGCAGAAAGCTTCCACTGACAGGTAAAAGCCCAAAGTGTTTGGGTTGTGAAGGCTGGAAAATTTGGTCACGTATTTTCATAAGCACGCACCCACACCTCACAGCAATTAGTGCAGGGATACATATTAGTTATTTTCCACTTTAGTGAAGCAGTCCAAATTGTTCTCTCTTCTACGTGTATCTTGAATAACTCATTATTCTTGATAGAATTTTGTAGATATATATATCCAAACTTTAAACGGGTAGCCCAATACTGATTCTTGTGGGACATCACCAGCCAATTTCTCTCTCTTAATGAATTATTTATAATTTTCCATTGTCGGTAGCTCACAAGCCAGCTTTTGATTGGACTAATTGTATTGTTGTCTAAGCCAAACTGATTTAATTTCCTCCCTAGACTATCATATGCCTCCTTCTCAAATGCCTGTCTAAAATCCAAGTATATCCATGGCACTCCCTCACTTTGGTTTTCTGCCTAAAAACTATCGAGCTTGTCTGGCCAGCTTTATTTTTAGTATTTCCATGTAGTTTTGTTTCCATGACAACAGTCCCATCTATGGACTAGATAGTGACAGCCCATCAGCTGTCACACAGGGACTACGAGGGCTCTGGGACACCTCATGACATTTCTGAGCCTCACCTAGATGTTCACCCAGGCCATGAGAGTGGGCTCAAGAACTGCTCTCCCCAAAGTCCTCTAAAACAGAAGAGCCAAGAATAAACAAAAAGCAGCGTTGGCTGTGGCCCACGCTCCAGCTATCAAGACAGTAAATGGTTCCACTGAAATAGGCACAAAAAGACATTCTCACCAAACGTGGTGAAAGCAGTGAGACAATTAGGATTGGGAATATCAGAGGCACAATGTACCCACCTGCACGTACCACCCAGCACGTTGCTGCCGTCAGGAGCTAAGGGATCCCCTGGGGACAGGACACAACCCAGGCAGGTTGTGTTAGTTCTGCTGCAGTCCAAGGTGATCTCACCATGTGGTGTTTGCCTCAAGGTGATCTGAAACTTTACCTGAAACCCAGGATGCGTGATGAGGCTAGATGATTTTAACTCGGTCTTTCAAGGAATTCAGGTTTGGCTTGAGGTAAAGCAAAGGTTCCTTCATGAGATGTTATGCATTTGGTAAAAATAATGAGCACATTTGTGGCACATTTGCTATCATGGTTGCGAAAATACAGTAAGTTGTCACTCTATAGTAAGGGAGGATTTGTTTATCAGATTAGTACAAAGTAATTTAAAATTGTATTCTAGTATATTTTCTGAGTTTCAAATCTGATTCAGTCTTTCTGACAGTCTTTTAAAAAGGAACCAAACATTGCATGAATGACATTCAAAGAGTGTGTTATGTGTATTTAAGCATGTTAAAACTTTTGTGTTAACTAGTTAGATACAATGAACTATCTGTCCTGCAACAATTGCTTGTTTTCTTCATTGAAACAACTTCAAATTTTCCCTTTACCTGCCCCATCAATATCATTCTAAAAGTGTCAAATACACATACTGGGATGAAATTTAAAATAAGGATAACAACAATAAATAAATAAAATA
Organism: Fulmarus glacialis; assembly: GCF_000690835.1. NCBI lineage: Eukaryota > Metazoa > Chordata > Aves > Procellariiformes > Procellariidae > Fulmarus > Fulmarus glacialis. The sequence goes on from NW_009204925.1 coordinate 20,368, forward strand.
TAAGATGTTTTTAAAACAGCTTGAAGAGCTCCTGCTATATCACCCAAGGAAGAATGAAGGGACATTTCTTACCGCGGATTAGAGAAATACACCTTTCTCTTGAGCACAGGCCCTTAATGCCCAGCTCTAGCCATATGAGCACAGACCATTACATTTTAGTGTTTTTTTTTTTCAAGTTGTTGAGGCCTTGAAGGAATTTTAGATGCAATGTTGACTTAATTTGAGTATTCATAGTCATATGCCACCTGGTATGTAATAAGGCCAACTCTACTAGTGTAGTAGACAAGGTAGCTTACCTGTTCAGTGAAAGGACAAATTTTAAGAAGGAAAAAAGTTTGGGCCCAGTACAGTCTCTTAAACATTCAGTAGCAACATAGTAAAGCGGAGGAGGAAAAAGTCCCAGGAGGCCAAAATTTTTGAGATCACTGTTTTTTAACCCAAAGTGAAGCAGAAACTAAGTCCTGTGTCTTCTGGTGCACATATCACCCTCGGTGGTTTTCAAGTGCTCTCTGACCAGCACTTTCTCAAGTCTTCTCTGACCAGCAGTCATTTAGGTATTTTGCTTAAGAACAGTTTCAGTGGGACAGAACCAAATATATCAGTGTTTATGGTACACACCTGCAAGGTGGGAGACATTGGTTCAAGTCTCTATTCCAGCCAAGTGAAGGGAGACAGCTAACTCAGGTCTCCAGTTTCTAGACAGAGTATCCGTCCCACTGTGCCAGCCTCATCATCAGGTGAGTGTCTGTCTGTGAGAAAGAAAGGACGGAACAGATACAGATGGTTAACTGCAGGAGACAGATGCTGGCTGTGAACCCCAAAGTAGCTGTGATGCTTCACACTGTTGGGGTACAGCACAGGCCAACTGCTCCACAGGGGAGCTTTGTCTATGCATTGTACAGGGGATCCTGAATTTTGAATTCCCCTGTAATCAGGGTCCTCACAAGATTAATTCTGTCCTTTGTCATAGCTGAATAATGGATAAGCAAGTAAAATCAGTTTTGTTACCACCATGTAGTATCTCATGATACACTTTCATACTGCTGTTTATACAACTCTACCTCATCATCTTCATGTTTTAGAAGAAAGCAATGTTTGTACTACAAGAGATATTCTCTCGGCTATGTCCAAGCAGTAACACTGAGCATTCTTACATGGCGACCAGTAGGTTTCTTCAGCTGGACTACTGGTTTCTGCTGGTTTCCAGTCAATGGGAGAGTCTGCTCTCTCGACATTTCATCTATTATCTCATTACCTTGTTCCAAAGCTGTAATACTTGAATAGTAGAGGCAAACGTGAATCACATTAAATTTCTTATCTTCCACAGAGACACCTGAGATACATCAGACTTTTATGCAAATGAAATATTTGATTTCATATTGGAATAATCTAGCAAGAGTTAACTAATATGTTTACAAGAATTATTTCCACTGAAGAGTAATCAGGTATGCTCTCATAATCCTCCTCTAATTCAGCTTCTATTCAACAAATTTGTTGTGTCCAAGTTGTGTCTTTTTATCTGTACTTGATGCTATTAGCTCTGCTATGACTTCTACTCTTATTATGTTTAAAAGCTACTTTTTTCAGACTACTAGGTAGAAGCCATGGGTCAGACATGTTTATATACAAAACCACCACATGTGGGATGGATAGTGGCAATGAAATTACCATGAAAATCATTTAGTCTGAAAGAGTGAAATTACATCTATTGTGCTCCCAAGGAGACAATACATGAAGTGCTTAAGGGAAGGGCTATAATCAGATACTTTGATTAAGCTTATCAAAAGAAACACAAAAAGCTGCTTTTATGAGTACCCATTCCCACAGTCATTGGCAATTTTCATATTTAAGTTTCCAAACAAACAAAACAAAATAGCATCCCCCCCAATTCCTCCCCTAAATTATGAGAACAAGTAGGACCAGTTTAGATCAAAGATAATGTTTGTTTCCAATACTTGTAGTGAGTTAGGTATCAAAATTTTGGCTGTTAATTTTGTCTTAGATTAAGCATCCAAAATCTCAGTGGCTTTACTGAACTTCTTCAATCTTTAAAGCAGAAAGAATGAAAGAAAATGAAGGTATTGGTGTTTTTCTTTTTTCAGACCTGCAATTCTGTCTCTCTCTAGTCAAATTGAGAATGTAGCTATGTCAAATAGATTTATCTAACCCTTTGGCTATCCATACCTTTTTCTTTTTTGTTTTGATGTGAAAGACCTTCTTATTCCCAACCTGCCACAAAGTGCCACTGAGTTATTTCAAAAACAAAACCTCTTTTTCCTGAAAACTATTTTCCCCAAAAAAGTCTGAAGCTATGTTGCCTCTTGGGTCCGTTAAATCTCTTTCTGGATGAAAGCTCAGGAACTAAGTCAAGACAGACTTTCGTGTCCTCTACATTTTTTCAACATGTCCAGAGAATGAGTACAGCTCGATGGTCCAAGTGAAGGTGGCAGCACTCATTCCTGGAGCACAGCAGGCTCTCTTCTGAACATTGTGGAACATGGGAAACCTCAGCTTTGCACAGAAGAATCAAATTTACCTCGAAATTGAAATGTTGGAGCTGAGCAGCCAGGACCAAAGCGGGAGTTGCATGCTGAATTCTGTCATTTTACGACTTATTGGAGTGGTATATTACAAATGGATTGCATTTCTCTTCTAAATTCTACTTTGGTGTCTGGCTACTAAGTAAACATCTATGTAATTCAACTGATAATACAGCTTTACAATCCCCCCTAGTTTGGAAAAGTCAAGTCCCAAGATAAGCTGTCTTGAAGATAAAATGAGAAAGTACAAACTTTCTAATATCTTCTAATATTGTATTTTTTATGCAATTTTTGTATTACTCAGAAAAAGTGAAGTTTTCTGCTTTTGTGGTGTATACAATAAAACCACTTGCCAGTTTATTGCAGGTCTGACTCCAACCTGTTCTGTAATTAGAATTTTTTTATATTATTTTATTTTATTTCTTCTATGTACAATACCCAGCTGATCTCAGTAAAGCTGTTTTCCAGGTAATTCAAATAAAATGCAGTTCCCCATTGTTCTGCCATTTAGAAGAACAAAGCTATCTGAGCAACAGTAAGGTATAATTACACTGAATAGGTTGATTGCAAAGAGACTGTCAGTCCACTGCTGTCTGTTTTGTGAGGCCGCTTACTGTTGGAAGCCTACAACCAAATTTACATGTTTAAAATGTTGGGTAAGTAACAGATGAAATTTCAGCAACTGTGGGCTGTTTCTTCCTTTGCAGGTCTTCCACTCTACAATTGGAAAAGTTACATTAGCAATATATAGATAACATTCTTACATACATTATGCTAAAACTAAGGCCTGCTTGGCTCAAATGTTTGATGCAATAAAGTAATATTTGGCTTAATATAGAACTAATCAAGGCTCTGTCTTGATGTGACCCAAGAAAATAACTATCTTCTAACAATCAAATCCACTAGCAGTAGGCAATTATGCTTTCTCTTTTGCAAAAATGTGTATTTATAGTGTAGCAGATATAACTGTGGATATATTCTTGGAAGCCAAGATAAAGCCCTTACTTTTCTGCACAAATAATCTGGTTTTGAAAAGCATTCCAATGTAAAAATGATGCTAATAAGTATGCAGCAGTAAACTCCAGTGGCAATACCATTGAAATTTATCAAGTAGGAGTTTAAAATGCCTACATCTTCATTTCTGTGATTTTCAAATGGTACATTTTGACCTCAAAGTGTTACTCTTGACTAAAATAAAAACCTATCCTTGAGTTTTGCTGAGTCTTCAGAAACTGATGAAAATTTTCATCTGAACTGAGACAGCCTTCTGAAGTCATGCATCTGGTTTATCTGTCCATTCCCTATAAGCAGTTAATCTCCCGCACATGCAGTTCATCACGTAGACTGGAAACCAAAGTGTCTGCAGGCTCTGAAGTTGTTGATTTCAGCTGCCAGGACTGAAAGAACTGAAAAGTTTGCTGTTTTAAGTGTTTTATTCCTTTTGAGGCTTCTTTAAAGAACAAACTGTTACAAAATCTTCTTGCTGGCAGAAAAAATATTTAACCCATCAATTTTTTTTTTCATACTGTATTCTAGTGTTGCGACATTCAGGAGTTAACTATGGTTATATATGCTACTAAGCCCTCATTCATATGAACAATATAGTATTCAAAATTATAAAATGTTTGAAAATAACATGGTTATGGCAATGGTTTTGTTTTTCTTCCTGACAGTGGAGCTATTCTTTGCTTAAAAGCTTTAATTTCTTATGCAGGAGGGAATTTCTCCAGGGAAAATCATACACATTAGTTAGAGGGAAGGAAAAATTTGTACTCATAAATTTTAATGTGTAATTTATTTGCTTGTTTCTGTGGATTAGTCTGAAGAAAAATGTGAAGGGCAAAAGCCAGCATGGCTTGATTAATGGTCTAAAAGACCTTTCAGGGATTAGGAATCTGGATGAATGGTTTAAAAGCATCTAGAGTTTTAAGAAGGCCCTTCTAAATGTTTTAACTTAAAACAATACCTTTGTAAATTGCATAATAATAATTCTTACCATACGGTGAACATAGCTGTATTCAAAAGGCCTCATTCCAGTTTCACTTGCTCTGCTTTAACTCTCTATTCAATACATGGCAGTATATTCTTGTCATGTACAGCAGTAGATGAAATACAAATCGGTCACTGGAGAAAAAAGAAACAAAACCATGTGCTACTAACCCCTAGTTCATATCAACAATACAGTACTAAAAAAAAGTTATAAAATATTTGAAATTAACATGGTTATGGTAATGGCACCTCTGCTGTCTGCCTCTGTTTCTATAACAACTAGGTAGGTCCCTAAGAGGTCACTAGCTGGAAGGAAAGTAAGATCTACCTCTAAATTCAAATCAAAGATTACATTTTAGTTAAAGAACTGGCAGCATTGGTTACTCTACCAAATAGGGATTAAAGTTTATTTTGCAGGCTTAAACACTACTTAGAGTGAGAATATCCAATAGAGGCTCTATTGGAAACAAACCCCAGATAGCTGGTACACCTAACCAGGCATGTCGCTTCTTACGAACAAATAGTATTGTGATATGAGGACCTCCTGATGCCAAAAATTATATTTTTTCCAGTTATATTTAAAAAAAAAGCTATAGTACTGTCAAAGACATTGTGAGAGAATAATTAATTTAAAGAAATATTTACTGACTGACTGTGTCTCATTCCATTTCTGTATTAGCATCTAAATCTAACTATGGGGAGCTTTTTTTAGGTTAGAAAAAAAAAATTAACAAACAAATAAAGAAAAAACAAATCTGAACTAAACAAAAAATCTAGGCAAGAACTTTTCCTGTTTTCACATAAACTTCAACCCCACCTTATTTAGATAAGCCTACAGCAAATAGATTAATAAGGAACTTCAGACCCAGTGGCTGGGAAAACAACTCAGAATAAATGTACAAATATAGCATGAGTTTCCAAACTGGAATGATGCATAGATGTCTGAATTGTTTCTGGCACGGGAGCTCATGAATTATATTTCCTCACGAAGAAATCCATGAAGTAATTTGGAATTCTCCCAACAGAGCTATCAGGTACCATATATGTATTGGAAAAAACTTACATGAATATCTGGATATGCCACGATCCTAATCCTCAGAACCAAAGATAACAAACTATATGTGATAAGAAAGCAGATGAAACATAAGAAAACAAACCTCTGAAAAATAAAAGAGAAAGTTGACCACAACGGACAAAGAGTAGTGCCATTTACTGCAGCGTTTGCAAACTGAAGTAAAGATTTCACATGTGGCAAGGCTTGACTCATCACAGGACATCAGCACTGACATCGTCAAGTCCTTTCTGTATGACAGTATCATAAATTCTGGAAAAAATACAGTTTCTAGAGAAGCAATCCTTCAGCATGGGTAAATGAGAAAATACAGAGCTCTATCAACAAGAGGAAATCAGCCAAAATAAAGTTTCACTTCTCAAAAACATTTAAAAAAACTCCAACAAGCCTACAACGCTTCCATGTGAAGCAAAATCAATACAAATCACATCAATAAAAGAAGTACAGAAAAATCCAAGAGGATTTACATGAATAATAAGGAAATTGATACAACTGTTGAAAGAGGTGATAGTAAATCACAAGGCCTACTACATTAACCTATAATATTCTTAAATTATAAGGGCTAAATAAATTATGAAGCTTAACCTGAGAAAAGTTCAAAAACAGAATTAATAAGCCAAGTATGCTCCAAAAGCATGTCTTAAAGAGAATACAGACAAAGCTTAGCAAGAGCAGGGTAGATCTTAGCCAGTCTTCAACAACATTTTCAGCCATAGAAGACTAATCAAAGATGCATCAAACAACAACAAATACTTAAAATATGCACTACAAATTTTAAGAAAGTATTTGATAGCCTCCTTCTTGGAATACTATATAAGCAAAAAGAAAATAAATGTGATATGATGGTTTTATAACAGGTATAGCTTGCACAGATGAAGTAGACACAGACAATGACAGATGACGTTAGCACTGATGTCAGAGGGTTTCTCTCAACATGCCGTTTGGCACTGAATTTATAAATTTTTAAGATGGAGTTGGACAGATAAAGTGAGAACAGAGTGGTCCCAAAGCAGAACATTACTTGGGTTTTGCTAACAACACAGGTCTTACATAAGAAAATCAGCTAACAGGCAAACAAAACAGAAGTTTTCAGCACCGTAAAAAAAGATGGGTTAATAAGCAGTCATAAAAACAATACTGAGCACCCAATATTTTCAAATTTCAGCATTGTATTAGAGGGCAATGAGTATTAAGACAACTTGCTTTCCATGTACCTTATTAATAATATGCAGATCCGAGAAATAATCAGATGGAAACTAACTATATTATGAATTGGGAAGTCAGTTGTATCATTCATTAAATCAGATGAAACTTGGTCACTGCAAATTTAGGAACTCAAGACCAAACTAATCTTTGTTTCAAATGTAATTTCCAAATTTACATCTGAATGTCTCCATAATTTTAAAAGCAATTGCCGCAGGAAAATAGTAAATATTGAGCAGAAATTAATTTATAACAAATGCATAGATTTTTCCTAAAGTTCAATAATTCCAGTACATGCTAAGAATGAAGCTACAGGGTGTATCTGCCTGACAGGAAAATATGGAAAAGGCCAATAGAAGTAACTTGTGGTGGCAAGGTTCGGGGAAACTTAGAGAACGTAAATGGGATGAAAAAATGGGAATAGAAAAGTTCGGGGTTTTTTTCTAGGTCTTGTTTAGCTGTATGGGAGAATCCAGATTCAGACAAAAACCAAATCTTTGACTATTTTGACACTCAGATCTCTGCACTGTTATTGTTACCTTCCATGCCCTGGGGAAAACTCATTTTTGCAAGAGACTCTTACCTCTCACAAAATGTCTCATTACAGCTCCAAAGTTATTGCTGTTTCTCATGAATGCAGTTTCCTTTCACTTTTATAACTGAGAAATATTGACCTTGGGTATTTTGAACCTGCATTTATAAAGCTGATGATGCTGACGGAATGAATCACACACACTTGCATTTCCATTTCATTCATATGTCTTTTGAATTGGGTCTTTTTTACACATCATATCCTGAATTTAGACCTTGGAAAATTGAATTGCTAGTTGAATTATAGTGCTAAGTGGCACTTTGGAATGCCTATTGAAAGTTCTTAGTTTTTTCTATTCGCCATATGCAGTACTAATTTTTGAAAGTCATTAGGGTTAGCTTATTTTTCTGAAGAACTATTTTTGGAAATGAAGAACTCATCCTCCCTCCCCTCTCCCTGCAGCCCATAAGAGTGGTTTTCACTGGTGAAGCGATAGATGCCGAGCACATGAGTGCCTGAGCCCCACAGTGACACTCAGCTGGTGGATGGGATCAGCCAGGGAACGCAGACCAGTTCATTGCAGAATTGGCCTTGCAGGTAGCCTCCTGGGCAGGGAAATTTCTAGGCAGAGGTGAAGCAAGCTGTTCTTTAAAGCCACTGTGGACCCACAAACTTATTTCTTTTGCCTTTGAGCCCTGAAAAGCTACAGTCATTGCTGCATTGACAGGAGACCGCTGGGTACATGGCAGGAGGAGGGGGTGCTGGTAAGCCCTTCTCCTTCCACCAGAAGCAGAGCCAATGCTCCCACCTTCTCTTGCTGGCAGGCAACTCTTTGTGGCTGTTCTTTAGCTCACCCCCGATCTCTGGCTTGGATTTTATCATGCTTCCTTCCTTTTTTTTTTAATGGAAAGGTTCGAGTCCTGGTTCCTCAGTCTTGGAGCAGGAAAATGAAAATGAAATGGTGTCTGCACTGCTGAGAGACTCCGAGCTGGCACTGTGGACTGAAAGTGTGTCCGTGCACGTAATGCAGACAAGCCCAGGCCTGGCTTTGGTCAGTATGGGCCAGCCACGTTAAAGGCCTGCTGGAGTATGCCCTCCTAAAATGATTTCCAACCTGGAGGAAGCTTTTGTCCAGCCAGGTCAGAGCAGCAATAGAGGAGCTTCAGAAAGTCCAATTCACCTATACCAGCACGCTGCTGTATGATGAAAGAATTGTATTGCATTTCTCACAGAGCAAAGTAGATGAGCACAAGCCTGCTTTTAATTATGTTGGAGTAAGCCCAAGACGGTACTACAGCCTCTTCTGAAGCCACTCAAGCATTATGCCTGTATAAGACCTGTGCCTAGAGCTGGGACCGAATCACTTGAGCATGCTGACTAGAAAGCTAGAGATCTTGTTTCCACTTTCTTTTGGGGTTTTCTGTCTCTATATTACTGCTGCCAGCCCCAAGTGCATCAGTTCTTGCTTTGCTAATAAGGAAAGTAGTCTAGAGTTTCACTTAGTACTGGAAGAGTCTATGGAACATCTATAAATATATATACCATGCTACAGGGCTAAATCCCTTCTGAATGTGATTAGCCTTGAAAAATGTGGAAACTCCCAGTGCTTTTAGACCATAAATCTGTCAGGATGCATCCTTTTTCTCATTTTGTGCTATATGGTTTGAATATGAAAGGATCATTTTTTCATTCTGCCTTTTTCCAATCTGGAAAGACATGATATGTATTTATGTATTTATTTATTTATTTGAGTGAGTGAAAATTCATTTTCCCATTCTTGATATTACTGTTTATGTTATGATTGAGGTCATCATAAAGGGCATCTTTGAAATGTTTTTCTTTCTTCCTGATAGCTTTTTTGATTTTTTTTTGTCTGAGAAAATATTACTTTTTAGTTGAGTGAATTCTGTTATTTCTATTGTCTTTTCCATTAAGCTTTTTAAAGCGAAGTGAGGGAGAAGGAATTGGAAGGAAGAAATGGCAGTTGAGCCAGCAAAAAAATTTTCAGAAGCATTGTTGAGCTACCATGACTGTATCTACCGTATTTCTATTGTAATCTGTTTATAATTTCCTGATTAGCCTGGGTCAGGCTAATGAAGATAGTGGCCTTAACGGGTATGGCCTGGGTCAGGTATGGTCCTTAGAGGTAAACAAGTCAATCTTTTTCCCTCAGCTGCAACCTGTTCATTCTGTTTGTTCCTGTATTAATTTAGATATTATACGTTAGAAAAAGGAGAAAGGAGATAGGTTGCTTCAGATAAATTACTTTTAAGGGCAGATCTAAGTTACAATTCCAGGAAAAAAGCACTCCTTTCTTTTTTTTTTTTTTTTTTTTTTTACTTTAGAGCAGGTATTCTAGATCTGTATGAGGGAGTTAAAATAAGAATAAGGTCTTATATTTATTATTTTTTTAAATGAGATTAATGAGAATATCTCATCCAAAACTTTGCTACATGCTCCAAAACTGAAGGTTCACAGGTGATCAGAAACAAATTTGTGTTTGTGTTGCTTTGCAATATCAAGTCATGTAGCTTTGGAACATTTCTAATGTACATCATACGGAGTTTTCTTTTTTAGCAGAAAATCTGCAAAAGGATTTTGTCATACAAATTAACATCCTAGGCTTTCTGAAAGCAAAAACCTTTTTTCTTAAAAAAAAAATAAAAAGCATCTAAATCAAATCCAAACAAAAGAAAGTATGTGTATGTAATAGATTATTTGCACAACATTTTTATGTATAGACTTTAGTGCATAGGACAAAGGAATCTTGAAGACATTCTGAATCACTTAGCTCAGGAAATCATTGAGGTCCCAGTCAACAAAGCAAACCATGCTGGTGGGATCTCAGGAGTTGGTATAGGATCTCCTTGTGCAGCTCCCTGGAGGAACTTGACCATAATAAGTATATGATGAATTGCAGGGTAATTCTCACATCCAAGCAAATAACAAAGATTGGGGACAAAAAAAAAATCAGTGTAACAAGTATCTGCTTCCTAAATTGCTAACTAGATATGCTTTAAACATAGTCTCATATCAATCTTGTGTTTTGGTGGGGAGACTAGCCCATCTCCTGTGAAATATGATTTTGAAAATAATAAATGAGACTAAACAATAACAAAAGAAATAGGGAAGTAAATATTTTCAGACCTGCCAGCTCTGGAGCCAGCATGGAGCATTTGTCTTGATGAATTGGTTAAATGGGCATAAAAAAGCAACTAAACAAGCTGAAGTTAGTAATAGGCAGCTGCAGGCTGAAAGCCTGCCCTGTTTCTGAAGAGTGGAAAGATGAAGATAGTAGAAACTTTATTCATGTTCTGTGTGTTTGTGTTTCTCTCAAAGAGGGTTATGAAGAGTGTTAAGAGAAAGAAATATATTCATACATCCTATATTGTCCACAATTCTGTTGACAATCTGGACAGTTGGCAGAAGTCAAGAGCTTTAGGAGTTTTTTGTGTCTCCTATGTGTCCCAGAACTCTGACTTTCTGCATTTGCATCAATATGGCAAAATCTTATTCTTCTTATTAAACCTTCTTCAAAATTTTGGTTATGCATCTCAAAACACAGCACCCAAATTATGTTTACCCACCGTAAGTGCAAGAAAAGTCTGTACATGTTCTCTTTGGTTTACATCAGGGTAACTCAGAGTAAAATTCAGCCACTGTTTTGGGTACTTCTTTTGCTTATTTCTCCTGCTTTTTGGCAACGTACATAATAGTCTGTTTAGTTAATGAAGTCTTGGTAACAGAAGATCTTGCTTCATTCATTTGCTGTTGAAGGTTGGTGGTGTTCAGGGATTTGAACGCTGCTGGATTAACTATGAAGCATTAACGGATTAGTAAAACAGCAAAATGAGAACTGGCTACGCTGCTTCTCCAGTAACGATTGCCAAGAGCTTTAACAACCTCTCAAAAAGTAAGGAAAATCCACTGTAGTGGTCCTTCCCTAACAGCAAAGCCTGAGTTATATCATTGCTTGCCTAGTCAGAGATTTTGTGCGCCCCAGGGCACACAGCCCCATATATTGGAAAATGTAGCCCAAGGGCAACGTAGCAGCCCAAGATGTCCACAATCTTTGTGCTCACAAAATAGAGGCAAAAATTTAAATAATAATAAAAAAAAGTGTTCAGGATTTTGCTTCAGTCACTGAATTTCCCATATAATCAGAATGTCCAGAAACTCTTCCCAGGAGTATTTGGGCTGCTTCTTCCTTCCTTACACAGGGCATAAGTAGAAGTATAGCTGTGGTTTGGTGCATGGGCAACAGAGTAATTTGTATTAATGCATTGTTGTAGACTGTGATCAGAATGCATTTGCTTCTTTGTCTTTTGCAGATAGGAAGTTTGCTCCCCTAAATGCAACAGAATGAGAAAATGAAAACATTCTCTCTCCTGCAACAGAGTGAGGTCCCAGAATGTCAGTGCTGAGGTCTGTGTGTAGATAGAGAGTCCAGTCCTCTTGCCATTGCAGAACTGCTCAGATTTACATTAGCATTGTCACTAGAGAAGATTTTGGGGTGGTTAGGAAATTTCTTACTTTTTTTTTTTTAACTGGTTTTGGTCAAATAGAGGGACAGATACGCTTAACACAGGATTTTTTTTTTCATTTTCCACTGTCTGGAATGGAATTCTGCTTCATTTATTTGCATGTCTGCTCCTTGCTGTGTCCCATATTTGGGGTAATACTCCTATGTAGACAAAAATTCTGTTGTTATCCAAAATACCTAGATTTCTGCATAGGCATTTTCACATTTAAAAATAGAGAGATAGAGCATGACAGCACTGTGAATGGGAATTGAGCACAATTAATACCAGAACCAAAACCTAGATAATGACTGCATAGCCTGTTGGTATTCTTATTATATGTTTGTGCAACTAAATTAAAATCACTGCATGAACCCATTATTTTCATTAGCTCTGGAAGTGACTGCTTTTTTTCCTTATATTAAAATATTTTTGTTACAAAAATTGAGTTCTTAGATCCAAGATTTTCTGTTAAAAAAAGTAGAGTAAATCTTTGTAATCAGAAGCTAAATGTGATTTTGATATCGGTCAGAATACTACCTAGAATGTGTGAAGTATTTGTGTAAATTAACAGTCTAGAATTCACCTCACTAGTAATCACCATTTAAAAGGTAGGCACGACATCTAATCAGCCTCCACCTCAGTGATGGGACAAAGGCACCTCCTGAGGAGAAATGGACATCCCAGACCGTTGGGATGAATTGCTTCTTCCCAAGTGCCTGGTTCTACAAATTGCTGGTAGAAGGTGACCGGTAGTTTCACTCAAATACTTTCCTCTTAGGTGAAGTGAACCCCATCTAAGATTAATAAATTCAGAGAAATATTGGAGGGGGAAAAAACCAAACCAGACGTTCTGCAATGCAGGGCATTTGTGTGCCTTCCCACAAGTAAAATTATGCTTTGGATAATAAATGTGCCTATAAATATCAGGTAGCTATGGGAATTTTTAAAGATTGTATGTTGCTGGAAGGATAAATACAGACTAACTGCCAGTGCTAGCAGGATGGTAATCTTTCTCTGAACAAAAAAACTTGTAAGTTGCTATTCACACGTGAAACATTGTAGAGGACAACATTTAAGAATCAAATATAATAGAAACTGGCTTGAAGTGATATGCTTAACACACTGGGTAGATTTCAGTAGTGAACAAAAGCTAGAGCCCACCAGACCCTGGGAATTCCTTAATGTTCTGTAATGAAGTTCATTTTCACGACATAGCAAAGTATTACAACTTTAAAAGGCAATTTAATTTTTACCTCACTCTCAAATGACCCTTTTGCCCCCAGCTAGCTTGTTGGCTAGCCTTATTTCTTCACACCTTCCGGGATAAGTAAATATTCAGAAACTTGAGCTTTAGGGATACATCTAAAGATTTAGGAACTTGAGAGTTAGATGTATTAATATTGAACCGCTAAAGCCTGGTCGGTCCTTAAACAGAGACCTCTCATACTGCACCTGAGGACGGAAACCCAACTCTTGTCACACTCACCATACGGACCCCTCGAGCAAACCAAGAGTAAGCTCTGAGGTTACATGTGGAACACAGCCCGCCTTGCAGTACTTTTCGCAGGGCTGTACAGAGGCACTGCTATATACTCAAGTTCTATAGTGTAACCATTCTTTGAAGAGGTATGTATAGTTCTCTTTTCCTTTTTTTTTTTTCCCAAGTAAAACTTCTTTCCCCCTCTAAACATAGGTACTATTTCCCTACTTTTACACCTTTGTACTCTGGAGCACAGAGCCCTAAGTGAGAGAAAGAAGTTCAAATATGACTTCAGCTTAACAGGTCTGCACCCATCTCTTAGGAAAATGCCCTCACCACAAAGCTACGAGCCGCTCAGGAGACAGGGAGTGCTGCAAACTACTCCAGCTGAATCCATTCCAATGTGCAGAAAGCAGGTTATTAAGAAATATTATGTACTTTTATTTGCTCAAATTATATACAGGGAAAAAATGTTAAACTCTGGAGCTCAAGATGGCTTCAGCAAGGCTACCAAGGCAGAAAAAAAAAAGGGCAATTGTAGTAAGATTAAATTAAGCACACTTACGTTTCACTTGTTTTGATACAGTTTAATCATCTTGAAACTTCTTGCCTTTTTTGGTACCAAGAAACCTTTTCCCCAAACTTGTCTGTTTTCCCACCTATAATAACTCATGGAAGACACCTACTTCTGCTTCCAAACCTTGTCTTCGATATCTTCGATACACTCAGGGAAAAAAGGAAGGCAAAGTTATTTGAGCTACAAATTGCACAGAAGCAGCTCTGGAACCACAGGGGTGATGTGTGTGGTCTGGCCCTGCCTGCCAGGAGTGTGTATGTATTAAAAGATATAGGTTGATAAGATATAGATACATAAGATATTTTACATCAAAGGATATAGGTAAAAGATATTTATATAATGCCTAAACTTGCATGTTATATTATTATTCTGGAGCCCTGGTGAACTTCGCATCTCATTAAATCAATCTTTAATAAATACTTTTTTTCTAGAAGACTGAGAAAATATCATCAGATGTTAAGGAATTTCCTCAACAACTGCTTGTTGATATTGCTATCATTGTCCTAACTTTGTCCACTGTGACTCAGAAGTCCTTATGCCAAGTGATTTTATCTCTTTCCTTACCAGAAAACTTCCGTATTTTCACAGAGGAAAGCAAAGATAAGTAGCATTTTCCCTCCCTTTCCTTTGTGAGCATGAAGCTTATCAAGGGATCAGAGGAAATATTAAAAGAAGACTATTGTCCCAGCGTTTGCTGTGTGTTATTGGCAGCGAAATGAGGGGAACAGGAATAACCTATATACTCAGGAAAAAAACTGCTTTGACACCCTGCTCTCTCAAGGCATACATTCAAGAGGATTGCTTCTCTTCAAGAAAGATTACAATTTTTTCATTCACATGCCCTGATTCTTAGGAGTTGCTCAAGCTGGAACTATAGTGAGACATCTCAGCCCCTGAGGGCAAGCTCTGTGTTCAGTGAGATGATGATTTCTTTTTCCCTTTACTCTGATTTATGACATGCAAGTGCAATATCAAGTGTATGGCTCTAAATTTTCAGTTACACAAAACCAATCCGCATACCTGCAGCCAAGAATCATCATATCAGCAGCATGAATACACAGGTGATTTCTGGCATCCAATATTTATCCAAGTTTTTCAGAGTAAGAGGATAGTCTTCACTGACAGTTTAATAAAAGAAAAAAAAATATACCAAATGTAAAACTCAAGTTGTTTTGGAGTAAAGTATCTTTTTTTTATAAGGTGAACTGCCTTATCAAATTCATAAGCAGCTTCAAAATCTACAAAGTAAATGCTCTTCAGGCACAAAGAATGGACAGCCGCAGCAAAAAAAGAAAACCTTTCCTCAAAAGGCCTGGGAAATAAAAGGTCCCTGACGTTACCTTAAATGTAATGAATACTAATAGGTACCTGCTAAAATAAGCTTCCATTATAATCTTGTCAATCACACCAATGATTTGTGCAAATGGCATTTGATTAATGGACAATTATGCTCCATTTTCTCGAGTGAGTCCAGCAGGAGCTCAGTTGACATTCACTTGGTTTCTACCACTCTCTTACCAACATATTACTCCACAGCATGGTGTCTGTGTGTTAATGACTGCAAAGACTTCACAGTAAAGACGACTAGTATTTCTAGATAGTTACCGTCTATGCTTTGAACAGATGTTATTGGCGATCTTTGTTTTAGCTTACAGATTGGGGCTTTGGAGGGGTCTACTCTCAAATGTCTGCACAAATTAATTTGTGTGCTAGCATTAGAGTCTGCAACGAACACTGCTAGTTTGTGGATTATGAGTTTAGGAGATCAGATACATGAATGGAGAAATTTTGTTTCACTCTTGTGCCCTTTAAGTAATTCTTTATCCTAGAAGTGAGTCCACTGTTTTCTCCATGGTCTTCTGTGCCACAGATTGCTTCCGAGCCTGCCATTCCTGTCTGCAGGAACTCCCCTAAGGCACAGCTGGGCCCTGTTCATGTAGTGCCACAAAAAAAAGAATATCCATTATCCACTCAGAAAGGAGTGGGATAAATGCAGCCAAAGATCGAAATCTAGAGTGTTCTTTTTTTGATCACGAATTATTAAAATGAGCTTCTGCGCACAACAAGTAGGAGGATGTTGGACTTTACCTGTTTTTCAAAATCCTGGAGTTGGTGACGAATTTCCTTCCCAGCCTTTGGCTAGTTGTACACATATAGTGACTATAGGTGTGACCACTATCTCGAGCTCTTCAGACTCTGCCTATGTCAGGCTTCACTGCAGTTTAAACCAATTTCTAATCAGAGTACAACTGATGTACATAAACATGAATCACTACATTTGGGCAGAACGAGCATGGAAATCAGTTCACTTACATTTTCCAGGATACGCAAAAGTCAGTAGACAAGAACACTATTTGTGTAGAGATTCTTGAATTAAATGAATGTGTTAGTCAGCATGTTCCTTAACATGGCATTCAAAAAGTTATTTCTTAGACTGTCTTCCAGCTGTTGTAAAATATTCTGATTTCATTTATAATATGTGCAGTCACACAAATTCTATTGACGTCAGTTGTAGTTCACTCCTTATAATTAGTGCATAATACTCTTCTCGTGTTTAACGCAGGGAAGTGGAGGAACCATTAATTTTTCTAAAATAATTAAGTTGTCATCAAAATATAATGAAGATAAGAAAATTAAACAAACTCTCTTATGAGTTTGAATGAAATTTAAATTGAAAAAAATAGATGACTGTCTACATCTGGGTTTTTTTCCAAAAGTAAATAACCTTATTTAAAAGAAAGACAGTTCAGCTGGTGCCTTGACAAGTGTGTACATCTGTCACATTAGGAGCAACCCCCAAACACTTAAATAAATGAATAATTAAGGATATCATAAATCTTATGCCACCCACATAATTACGTCACTTTAGTAATTTATCACTGCATAAAACAACAGACTTGGAACAGATTCCTCCAGTGCAGAAGTATCAGAGGGCTGACATCCAGCTTAAAGCTACCTTTGTCCCCCATTAGCCCTTCTCCTGAGCCCAAAATCGATGAAATTCACATTGAAATCAATGGAAAAACTCTTATTGACTTTAAAAAGCCTCAAAATAATGCAGATTTCTTCATAGATGAAAGACAGGATCCTTATTATTTTTATTCATGCCTATTCTAAGCTTGAAGTAGTAATTTTAATGTCTTGATTAAAAACAAAACAAAAATCTAGAGTGCTAGTTCAAAATGCTATTACAGTAAAAAACAAAATTAAGCCTAGAAAAAAGAAGGCATGAAGGTAGTTAATTAATTAATCCTCAAGAAGGACATCAGAATCAGCATGGTCAATGCATCCCTCACCATGTAAAAGCTTCCACCAGTTATTCATTTAAACCTTTTGCAAAACTGCTTTGATAAAACCGTGCTTTAGGAAGAAATTTAAGTGCTAATGCCAGGACTAAACCACAGATACTTCTTTTTATTCAAGCCTATTGGAGGATTGAAGAATATCTGTTTGGCAGAAGAGAATCTGAAAAAGTTTTCTTCGAAATATATTTCTTCTTCTTCCAATTTCCAAAAAAGACTACTTTTTATTGTTGCAGAAGACCAAATGTGTATCTTTTGGCATAACCACAGGGATGGTTACATCTTACAGATAACATCTTTGAGAGCTGCTAAACCTTGTAAGGACAGAAAATCCAATTACTAGAAGCATTATTTGTTTGACTGACTTTGAAGAACTCAGTGATCCGTGAACAGAGAGAAACAAAAGATTCATTTGCAAGGTACAGCCTTGGGTATGTGGGCCCTTCCTGTGCACTTAGTTTCAGGCCCAGTTAGCCCAGCATATACAGCTGAGAAATTGCAGCCTATTTTCCAACTTCTAAATAGGGAAAAACTTGGACCTCATCCAAATCTCAGTGAAGTCAATGGGCATCTTTCCACAGACTCCAATGGACTTTGAACCAGGCTCTTTGTTCCTAACACTGCTAGTAAGCAAAGCTGTGAGAAAGTATTATGAGTGGTTGCTCTACTGAGCCTCTTTAGGAAAAAAACTTGCCTGTGAGATGTGGCTATGCACATGTGAGTGTGTGGGTATGTATACAAATTATATACAAACAGGAAAAAAACATGTTCATAAGCAAACTGCTTTCCTTACATGACTCCCTCCTGTCCCAGCTATTTTGACTGAGAGTACTGTAAACAGAGCAGGACAGATATTTGTATCGTTCAGACAAGGATTTCTCTTGGGTCAGCATAAGAGCAAGCAGAATTAAGTCTCCTCTTGAGTGAGGCATGGGATATGTCTTGGTCTCCTCATATGCACATGCAACCTAAGCTTTCCAGGACCCCCTTGTTTTTGTTGCCATCTTTTCACCACTACTTGACATCACCCATACTGGCCTTACATTCCCTCCCCACCTCCAAATGGCTGGTGGCTCCTTGCCATTGCTCCCTTCTACACCCAAATCCCACCTACCCTTTGGAAAATCCTGCCTGTATCCTCAGTAAACTGTCTCTGTTTCTCCAGGGCAATTCTTAATGACTGAGAAAGAGAAAGAAAAAAAAAGAAAAAAAAAAAAAGAAAAAAAAAGCCAATGGGATTTTTCCGTTAATTCGCAATGAATTTCCATTGAATCAGCCCATGTCTCCCTTCCAGGCTCCAACTCACTCTCTTTTAGCTATATCTGCAATGGAAGATCTTTGCAAATGCAGCCTTAACCTTGTCCAGCCTATTTACTCATTCTTTCACTGCCAGGCTCCCTTGATTCTCATACAGTCTAATTAATTTTTGCTCGACATATTCATACTATTCAAAGGGGCGATTTGAGGACTTTGCACTAACTTAGCTGAGAAAATAATTTTCCTATGCCATAAACAAAAGAGAAACATTATCCACACAAGCAGTGTGTGAAGAGGGCAGGTCCCCAAATCTGCTGCTGAAAAAAACAGCCATAACCTCCTTGTGTTTGTCTTGCTCAGCTACAGTGTTAGCTGCAAATACGTAAGTTCTGACTTGTAACCTGAAAGGAGATTTTGTTTCAGCCTGAGTTTTGGCTGTAGGAAACAATGCACTGCACACCACCAAGTATCTTGTAATTCATCCTTAAATCCCCCAAATTCATCAGCTTCACTGCTGTTTCCCATTCCATCTTTTTGTTGTAGAGCTACAGACTGCTCCCATACTGTTAATGGTCCATTTAGTTCTTCTTTCTAATCACTTGTAGATACGTGATTGAAGGTGACGGTACGACTACAATGCAGGCTGCTTCTCAATATGATAAACGAGCCTTTGTTAAGGTCTTAATTCAGTCAAGGGTACCGCAATGCTGTTGAGTAGGCAGCAACCCCCCTGCTCAAAACTTAGGAGCAAAAGCTCATTTTTGTATAGGATTCAGGGATTTGGTGTTGATTGCCTGGTCGGTGGAGGGGTTTGGACTCTCCTTATAATCACGTCACTGCTCCAAATTTCTGTAATGTAAGTTTTGTTTGTTCTTTAAGGGCACCTCAGGGAAAAAGATCTTTCTTGACAAAATTACTTGAGAGAAACCTGGATCCAGCTAAAGTCAATGGGAATTTTGCCACTGAATTTACTGAGACCAATGTTGCACCTCAAGCACTGTAGATATCTTACAACCCTGTTGGATCTGTTCTTGTCACATCTGATCAGAAATTTCTTGTTAGGGAAAACATAGGAGCTAAAGCACTTATCCGTACTGGATCCTCTCCAGTACCAATTCCCTTTTAGCTTCCAAGCAAGGCATGAAATATAAAAACGAGCACTCTTCTCACCTTCTGGACAGCCTCCCAGCCATCTGTCTGAAAAGTCACTTATAGAAGCTTGAAAACTGTCTTTTTTTCTTCCACAGGTAGCTTTGGTTATGGCCTGACAAGCAGGTTTCACTTGTTGAGTGGAACCACAGTATTGACACTTTCCATGGTGACTTCTCCTGGTTTTGGGGCAAGACTTCTTTTTACATTGAGGCTGAAGGGAATATTCAACACTCTAAACCTTAGGCATGTAGCTGGTGCCTAAATCAGGAGCCCCAGTCCAATGTGTCATCTCTGATGGCTCTAGAGGAGGGTACAATGCACATGTTAGGCACCTACCTCTCTTCATTGACTGTAAAATTCACTTGTTCAAAGAGAAGGGTGAAATTTATTTCCATGCAGACAACCCAAGCAAGAAACAAATCTTGATCTCCTAACAGTGATACTAAATACAGATTGTGATCAGTAAATTTACTTCCATGCAGGCAACCCGAGCAAGAAACAAATCTTGATCTCCTAACAGTAATATTAAATACAGATTGTGATCAGTAAACCATAAACTGTTGAAAAAGGTCAGGACTGAGAACCACCCAAAAGTCTGAATAGTTCTCGAAGCTATTCAAAACCCTTTTATCTGCTAAATTGGGTTGGACAGTCTTGTGAGAACTGTTTTTTTATGAGTTTTTTTAGTTCTTTCTGCTTCTGGATAAGCTGTAAATAGCCTGAGAAAAGGCTTTCTCATAGTATTTCGGCTATTCCCATTCTAGTCCCAAGAGACTTGGGGCAGTGTGAAAACAAAGATGGAAAATAATCTTAAAGATTGTCTAAAAGCTTGAAGTTGAAAAAGAGGTGCATATTAAGAGGGTTGAGGAGAGAGGAGTAAGGTAGATGATGGGGCCAGTTTTTTGATCTGAGATGACTCCCCTAATGCAAGAATTTAGGATGACAGTTGACAAGACCATAAAAATGCAGGAACAGCCCTTCGCAGACCAAAGATTTGTCTAGCCTGGTATCTGACCAGCAGCAGATGCCAAGTTAAAAGTACAAGAACAGGACAAGCACATATTCATACCTCCCTGGGGCTGCTCCCAGTGGCTTGTGTTTTATGGCTTTCTTGAGCTGGTGACGGCATCCCAGGGCCGAGCACTGCTTATTGAGGAGATGGGCTACGCAGCCCCTTCCCACGGGGTGCCCGGAGATTGTGGTTCCTGCACATCCTCTTTCTACCTGTGAATTAACGGCCCATCTGCCAGCAGCTTTCCTCACAAGGCACAAACAACCCCTGTTGCTCTGAGCTGATCTTTCCCTGCACAGCAGACAGATCACAGGGTGTGAGCATCTTACCAGCAAAGAATACTGGGAGGAGATTTGTCTTATTTATACCAGCCTAGAAAACAATTCAAAACCACTGTGGGAAATGAGGGAAGGGAAGAGGGAAAGATGGGAGATGAACCTCCCTCCCATTGAGTGCAACTGTCAACAACAGCTAATTTCTCCCTGTATTCAAGTCCTGACTTGTGCGAACAAAAACAGAAGGAGAGCTCTGTCTCCCAGGAGACAGGCATCAACACAGAGAGAGGAAGCTATGGCAATCAGGAGGCAGAATCACCTGTCAGGAAAGTATTCAGTCAGGCACACGTGCGTGTGTTTCCTGCGCACACGCTGGCCCCATAACATCCATCAGCTCACCCCAGCCCTGCAGCCACCGCTCGCTGCTCCCTGGGAGTGGGAGCATAAGCCTGAGGACAGGAGAGCATCCATGCCTAGGGCTGAGGGCCACATGGAAAGTGGAAAATTGCACGGAGCGTTGTGTTAACAGCAAATCCCGATGCCATAAGAAGCAATTACAGTCTTTTAAATTAGGATTAAGCTTCAGGAGGCAGAGAAAAAGGGAGGAGTCTGGCTGATCTTAATCCAAAGTTTTTATTACTGAAACGTGTTTATTACTGTGTAATATATCTGCATATTATAACAGATTATAATACTACTAAATCACAAAAATTCCCGTCAGTAAAAAGGAGGCAACATTTAACTTACTCGTGTAACAAGAGTACTCTCCATCCTGATATGGCAAGTGGTCCCCTTGTAGAGAATGGGGTGGGAAAGGACTCCCTTAGTTGCTCTAAGTGTTAAAGTAGATGAAAGACAATATGTAGCCATAAGAGGTACGACTTCTACCCCTGCATAGCTGACTCAAGAAGGTAAGGCCAACAGAATTAAGAAACTGAATAAACCCCATGGCATTTATAAAATCCTGCTCAGCAACACAGCGGGGTGCAGGAATATTCTCCTTACAGACAAATTGTCCTTCCTTTAGCGGCTAGGCAGCTGGCCAGCAGGGATTACTAACCTCATTAATATCTCATGTTTAGTTCTAGCTTATAAATAGAGCCACAATTATGCATGTACATGGTCTATGCAGCTAAGTGTTTTTATTGCTGTTTCCCTCCTGTCCTCTTCTCCAGTGTCTCCATTTATTTTATTTGTTTATTGTGTCTGAATTGAGACCGTTAGCTCTACAGATCAGAAACATTAGTTTGTACAGTTAGCATGAAAAGATGATCTTGTTCTGACAGGAGCTGTTGTAATACAAATATAATACAAATGCTGCTAATTTGTTCATGTTGTTAATCTGTTTGACAAAATCCTTTTGCAGTTATTTTACTAACAAAGGAATAAGCACTCTGGTGAGCAGTATCTGCATGAGAGCACTGGAGACTCAGGCCAGAAGCTACAGCATACTCTCACCTTTTCGTCCTACCTTCCTTTGATGATTTACGCTGCAATCTCAGCTGTCCTTGTGACTGCCTCTCAGTTCCTTGTGATCTTGGACTAAAGGCAATTGCTCGTTCCTGAAACCAGCTCTCTTTACGATCACTTCCCCTGCTCTTGTATGGTGGGGAAGACACCAATGATATAAATGCTTACTGTGAACATAATTAATTTTTGGTAGATATGCTAAAATCGAACAATCAGTGGAAAAAAAAAGACAAAAAGTTATGTTTTTTCTTTCTTTAGTATGAAAATTTTAAACTAAATGTTTTCATCTGTCCATCAACAAAATGTTTCATTTGAATATCAGGCATCGCCCTCAGCCCTGACGTAATGAAAAGGTGAGTGTGACGTTAGCCTCTGTAAAACTGGAGGTAGGTCATCACACTTGTTTAGACCCCTAAGGTTGACTTCTCTGCTCTTTTTAAAAGGTTCCCACATTCCCCACTGTGTTCCTGCCCTGCTCTGCATGAAGTATAAAGTCCCAATATTGTCACTGAGACAAAGGACGGTTGTTGCCCCTTCCTGAGTGCAGTCATGCTTCAGTAACTTCATTTCTGTGATTGGTATTTTATAGTTAGTGGTAGACTAACTATAGTCTAGTGGGATGGGAGCGGTGGATGCAGATCTCTTAAGGAGAAAGGGGAATTTGATGTATGTTCTCCATTCCTTGGGTAAAAGCCTAACTGCTGTATACAACCTCTTCCAGCATTTTGTGAATCTAACTGATGAATTCTCTTCCACTGTTTTGATCAGATTAGCTCTAAAATAAATAGAAAATAAGTTATTAATAACTTTTTATAGTATGCAATAAGCGTATAATGAGATTCCATTAACAACTTTTCTCTGAATTCATTCTGCAATTACAAGTGGTTTGGGGTTATTCAAAAGCATATTTTCTAGTTAATAAATGGCTCATGTGGAAAAAATCATCCAATGCTAACATTAGCTACGGACGAACATAATTCTCCCTTAGCTAAGATGTTTTCAGACTGTGTTGGACTCTTCATGATTTCATGTTGCAGATGAAACATGATGATGACTGTGCTGCAGAAAAGTAGTTAAACAAACATCTTGTAGCTGTGAATTTACACAGGACAGCAAAGCTCATCTGCATTGACTTCTTTTATAGCATCACACCGCAACCCTGAGATTTTGCAGAAGTTTCTTGATACATTCCATATTAATATTTCAGAGCATCTGAAAATTTTTTTTTACTCTATACAAATGGCAGTCAGGGCATAGTATGCAACTAATGAAACAGCAACCAATAACCTCTAGCAGTCACCAATCCAGCAAATCTGTTCTTTTTTTTTTTTTTTTTTGAGAAGGATTACTATAGCCTGAAGTTGTGAAAATGAGCCTTGCAACAAAACCTTCTCATATTACTTCAGGATATCTATTTAATTCCCCTTTTGCCAGCTTGTTTTCTTCCTACACCCCTTCTTTTGATTTTGGACAGGCTGTGTGAGCAAAATTTTAGGGCCAGCTAACAGATGTCTTCATCTAAACCTTCACTTAGGGAAAAAAACAAAACATATTGGCTGTGTCCATACAAATAGCTTTGCCCATTCTTGAACTCCAGAAAGTGCTTTAAAATGATTTGTAGTCTTTCATAAAAGTCATGAGTTCACTCAAAACTTGAGTCCACACTTGAGCTCTGCGTTTTGGTATTACTGGGCCAATGATGAAGACTGAAGTTGTGGCTTGCCATGTGGACATAAAAAGCGGTCAGGATGCTGGCTTTCACAGGAAGCATCCACTTCATACTGACACTGTGTACACGTGGTCCTGCTGCTCTGCATCCTCCTCCTCTTCCATCCCCAACTGCACTCTCACTCCAGGGCTCAGGACTGGGACAGGTAGTGAAAGTGCTTGAAGTCCTGCTGGTTTGCACCTGGAGCTGGAGAAAGTGCTGCTCCATTGTGCTTACAAATAGCACCATTTCTTATCTGTTGCATCTGTGTTCTGCCACGACACTGCAGACACATTTTTTTCTTCTGTATATATTTACAGTTATTCCATCAGCTTAAAACAAATAAGCAAAACCACCCATCAGGCATACTTATGTATTCAGGGTTAATGTAGAAGTGGAAAGGGTAAAGGCAGTGGATTACTAGAATAACATTGGTCAGACTGACAGTCTTACAGTAATAAATTAGAAATGTATGATCCCTCCAGAAGAATGTGCTTGAATTCATTCATTTAAGGCCATGGTTTTGTGGACTTAACTATAGGTTAAAAAGTATTTTTACTTCCTCAAACTAAATTAACAAGGAATTTTCAGGAATTAGCATAGCAACCTTTATGGAAAAGTTCCATTGAATTTAATTACAACTAAAATAATGGGAGGGGAGGTTATGTGAATTCAATAGGTTTATAAAACAAATTTTAAATTATAGAATTTGAAAAGAATGAAATAATTGTGCACAATTTCAAGCTTTTACAAAATTAATTAGCTATGCATATCTCTACTGTAGACTCCTCTGGAAAGTTTTAAATAAATTTAGAAATATTATTATTCTCTCTTCATAAAGGATAGAAATATTCAGTGCAGATTTTTTTATTGACTAAAAATGTTGTGTGCTTGGCAACCTCATTGAGTTCATTGGCACTGCACAGATTTGATGACAATGGTTTGAAACCCAGAAAGTATCAGCTAGAGATCAAAGGAGAGCGCTCTGTGCAATACCCTTGAAACAGGAAAATGCCTGCTTTCTTGAAGGCTTTAGGGATGTTGGTTTTCCAGATTCAATACAGAAAACCTTATTTTGCTCTTATTTAGAGTGCCACCTAATCTGGGTTCACCACTGCAGTCTTCAAAAGGTGCTGGGCATGTTTAATCATTTGTGGAATAAATTTATGCTTAACTGTAAAGCTCTTAACATCTAGACTGCAAATTTTTTGTTTCATTTAATTCTTCCTCAAAAAGGTACTTACTGTTTTCAGCTCTCTGTAACTCACCAATTTCAAATGAAACAGGAGTACATAGGAAGTAGATAAAACTCACTCGATATTGTTTTGTAACACTCTAAGAAACAGTTACAGCACTTTCTGTGTCATACACATCCGCAACCATTAACTGTTTAATCACAAGAGCAAATATACTGCAAATGAACTGGTTTGCTTGCTAAAAGCCCATCAGTGTCATGATGATAAAGTAGTATTACTAAATATTTTTTTTATATAGCTATTCTGGCAGAAATTAATGTAGTCAGAGTTGATTAATGTTGACCAGAAATTTCCATTTAAGACTCTGTTTGAGGTTGCCTACAATGTTTTATAGAATAGAATAGAATAGAATAGACTATTTCAGTTAGAAGGGATCTACAATGATCATCTAGTCCAACTGCCCGACCACTTCAGGGCTGAACAAAAGTTAAAGCATGTTGTTAAGGGCATTGTTCAAATGCCTCTTAAGACTCCGACAGGCTTAGCAGGGGGTTGTTGCTTATAACAATTGCACATTAAAACAATCATTCCACTGAGAAATTAGCGGACCTCTGTGGTTTGGAGGATTGTTCTGGCTTTATTCCTAAGTAAATCTTCCAAAATTTGGGTATGTTGCAAAGTTCTGAAAAATCATTCGACAATAGAAACTTGCTAGTATTTAATAGCTAGGTAACTCTCCTGAGATTTTATTTGTTCTCAGTATGCTGCAATCCACGCTTGCACAGTTTGAGCTATTCTTTTCTTGCAATTGCTCTTTACTCTTGACGGTGCTGAAAACATTAAAAAGGTTTCACTGTTCTCTCAACATATTTATTGTATGGAAGAAAAAGTAATGGCATGGGAGAGAGGGGGAGAGAGAGTCTGCATGAAGGACAGAAGAAGGAAACAGAAGAAATAGAGGAAAAAATGTTCAGAGCATAATATAAAAATCATGCATAGTTAGCAAAACCTAGGATCCTGAATGCATGCCAGAAAAGCATGCTGAAATCCATGACAAACACTTCAATGATTTTAAGAGGATATCTACCTCTAAGATATATGCTGATGTTATTTTACCATTTTCGCAAATTGAAATGACATCCAAAATTAACTTAAGTAATGTAATGGTTGAAAAATCAAGCTTTCAAAAGATAAAAAATACAAGATGTGCATAGGTGTCATGTGCACAGGTGTTATGGTGAGGTCCAGGAGACCTAAATCTCACTGAAGAACCTAATACTGAACTCTCATTATTGCTGGACTGACGAATGGCCCCAAGAGAGCTCACTCATCCCACACAGAGTGGCAGCTCATGGCAGCAACATGCATGCCTGTCCTCCCCCATGGTTTTCACAAACCCTTTTTGGCACTAGTGGCAGGGTGCTGAGGTGGAGCCTCCAAGCAGGCAGAACCCACCCTGTAGTCAAGCACGTCCATGCTCAGGATGCAACTGTATGATCACCGTGATGGCTATTCCCTCACTATTTTGTTCCTTATACTTACACATTTCACCCCATTTATTGTTCACTTGAATTTCCTTTCTCCCTCCCTCCCCCTTCTCCCCTTCCTCTTCCCTCTCTCCTTTGCCTCCTCCTGTCCTCTCTCCCTGCCTCCTGCCCTCCCCTTTCCACGAGTGCCTCTCCAGGTAACTGCGACATGCTTTCACAGAAAGCAGCAGGAAAAGCATAATAGGAGTGATCTTTGCTGGGATACAAAATACCCACATGCTTCTGTCATTCCTGATCTGTTTTCTTAAGCTCCCATTTCCCAGACTTTACATAACCAGCATGCGGCAAAGCAGCACAGCAGTGCACGGCCTTCACCACCCACCCAGAGCCATCTCCCTCCCATGCTGGTGTGGGAGCACTTGCCCACGCACCCGTGGTGGCTGCAATGCTCTATGGATACAGACAAGAGGGCGAGGATCTCTGCCTTTGCTTTGTGTCTGGTCTCATTCCTTTTTTAACTCTCCACCCACAAACTTCTCTTCCCTTTCTCTTCTTAAAATTGTTATTATCACAGATAGCGCTGTCTTGGGACTTCTCAAGCTCATCATGCTAGAGAGGGAAAGACCTTCTCTTTATACAAAGTTTATGCTGGTTTCTTCTCCATTTCACTGCTTACATTCTGATGAGACAAAAGGTCTACAAATCACTTAGGGATCCTTCATTATATTTATCACAGGAACATTTTGGCCAAAAGACCTTCCCGGACCTTCCTCATGCCACCTCTGAAACCAGAGCCACATAATCTGAATGATGAGGAAAATCAAGAGTTTGTATTTTTGCAACAACCTGGTGGGCAAGGGTGCCAGCAGTGAAAAGGCTGCTGCACGCTGGAGGTGTGGGTGTGCTGTAGTTCATTTGCTACTTTCTTATCTGAGAGCGGGTTGCCTTGTCTTTTTCTACCCACTTCAGTTTTATGGGAGGAAACAAGCCATTGTTTTGAGCTGAAGGCTGAACCACAAGAAAGAGAGGCTTGAGCTAGGACTTGGTGGTTGTCTGTTTTGTGGTCTTAGGTAACAGAAGAAAATGCCTTCCTGGTAGCAGCAACACATCAATTAATATTTAAAGATGGTTATGAAGGCTTCTTTTTCTACAGTCAGCTGTGACTTAGGAGATTAAAAGTGTTCTGTCCTGGCTAGTGTAGTAATGGCTCATGTCCCAGATGTACCTCCCACATACACAAAAACCCACGGAAGATTGCCTGACTGCTGTCACCAAGGGACCATGCAAGGTGCTGACATGTTTTCTGTTGGCTTTAGCCAGGCATGGAGGCTTCCTGCATGAGGTGGCATCCAGTCCCTAGAGGGTGACGTACATGGGTCATGATGATAGGACTGGCCTGAAGGCCTGGGATGTCAGAGGAGATGTCCACTTGCTGTCCTTCAAAAGAGCTGAGGCCATGAAGGAAAAGACTTGCCACCCTCTTGCTAGTAGTCTGTAGGGGTAGACAGGCCCTTTGAGGTACAGTGGAAATAAGCAGCATCACAGAGGCTGAAGTTCAGTCTGGCTTCTCTGCTACAAAAGCCTGGCTGATCATGTCAAAGGCAGGAGGCTGCGCCTGCTATGCCAGGCTGCATGGCATGTCACAGGGTGTGCAGCGTGGAGGTGAGGGGGTAAGCGCTGGAAAGCCCTTGCAGGATGATAGAAAGGTAGTGGGATAGATGACTTTCTGCGACCATCTATCTGGCATTCGATGCTGATTTCATTGGGACTGTGTGAAGCACTCTCACCAAAGTTTCTTAAAATTGCAGTTTGTAGGTTGCTAGAAAGTACTGTAGGAAGTCCTAAGCAATTAGGCTCCAGGCATTTCAGCTTGGAACACAAAATTAGATAGTTAGCTTTTGACCTTCATCTCTAGGTCCCTACAAAGGGCTAATAATAATGCAGCACCTCAGCTCGGTGCTGTGAAAATTAATCCATTATATGTGTGAAGTATCCAAATACTCTGAAACTGAGCACAGCAGAACAGCCATTGAGAAAATTGGCAAATCTCTGTTCTGAGGAGGGTTTGGATAACATGAATTAAGTAAGATCTCTAAGGTCACATACTGAATAAATATAAAAGGAAATATTATATATCCATGCACTGAATCAGGCAGAGATACTGGGGGAAAAACATGATCATGTAATGAAGGTCTGAATCGTAATGGACATGCCAGAAGGCAAAAAGAAAGCTACAGGCAACCTTAAGTCTTCCGTTCTGAAACTTTTGAATGCTTGGCTTTGCAGCTTTAGTGTGTCATTTCTTTTGACCGAAATTCCTCCCCCCCTCCCTCCTCTCCTCTCCTCTCCTCTCCTCTCCTCTCCT
>NW_009204925.1:49710-71380 GCF_000690835.1 Fulmarus glacialis
CTTTTCCTTTCTTTCCGTTGTGGTTTAACCCCAGCAGACAGCTCAGCCCCACACAGCCGCTCACTCACTGCCCCTGGGATGGGGGAGAGAACTGGAAGAGAAAAAGTGAAAAACTCATGGGTTGAGATAAGGACAATTTAATAGGTAAAGCAAAGTTGCACATGCAAGAAAAGCAGAATAAGGAATTGATTCACTCCTTCCCATCGGCAGGCAGGGGTTCAGCCATCTCCAGGAAAGCAGGGCTCCATCACGCGTAACAGTGACCTGGGAAGAGAAATGAACTCCGAATGTCCCCCCCTTCCTTCTTCTTCCTCCAGCTTTACATGCTGAGCATGACGTCATATGGTGTGGACTATCCCTTTGGTCAGCTGTCCCCGCTGTGTCCCCTCCCAACTTCTCGTGCACCCCCAGCCTGCTCGCTGGCGGGGCAGCTGTGGAAGCACTGCTCAGCAATAGCTAAAAGATCGATGTGTTATCAACACTGTTTTGGTCACAAATCTAAAACACAGCACCATATGAGTTGCTATGAAGAAAATTAACTCTATCCCAGCCAAACCCAGTACACTTTCTTTCTTCCTTTTCCTTCCTTTCTCTTTTTTATTTCCATCCTTCCTTTCTCCCCTCTCTTTTTCCCTCTTTCTTTTTCTAGAATAGCATTTTTGAATGTAGTACCTTTTCTGCCACCATGAAAGTGACTTCTACACATACAACTAACAACTTTTTAGAAGGCAAATACTTCCAAGCATCTCAAATTGACTGGATTTTTCCCAGCTTTTTAGAGCTTGGTAACATCCAGAAAAAATCAGAATACTCGGATGTTTTTGCTCTAACATGTGCTGAGCATGTTACTCATCTTTACTATGCATTGAGATCCAGCAGAACTTGGACCCAAGTTCTCTAAGTTCTCTAAGTTGGAAGAGTAAAAGTGAGAAAACTCATGGGTTAAGATAAAGACAATTTAGAGTCTTTAGAGAACAACAGACCAAAGTGACAGTTAGTTAGTCGGCTTATGTTTTTAAAAGGAATAAAATTCCTAAAACAACAAGAGAGATTTTGGGCCACTGATCCATATAGCTACATTAAGTGGCTTAGAAAATATTTCAAAACTGTAATGGCAACCAGTTGCACAGTACTAACAGGCAGAGTGATGAAAGAATTAGATAATATTGTAATACTTAGGTATAGGGTGGGATGAAAAATGAGCTTGTAGCTTGTTTCTGCTCTTTATAATAAGCTCGTTTGTGCAGCGCGATCTGTACGGTTAGCTCTGCATTGCCCGGCCGGAGAGGCAGGCACAGCAGGAGGACCTCGTGCCCACTCGTGGGGTACGTCAGCAGGCACAGACACAGGCTGGCCCCGGGCTCTCTGCCAGGCAGCCATGCGGGCAGGAGACAAAGTGCACAGCCATTTCAGGGACTACTGCTTCTGAGCAGCAAAACCAGCCCCAACCTCTACTCTCAGTATTAACAGATATATGTAGAGAGTGTCTACCTGCTGTGTGATCATTTCTTTTTTCTTGAAAGTACGTGTCTGAACAGTGCCCAACAGCATGGAGCCCAGGCCAAGGGCTATCACAGGAGGTCTCTAGGTGCCATAGTAACACAACAATTTGCTATTAACTTTAGAGCTCTGCCGAATCTTTCTGCAAACGTTTGTTAGCATTTGCAAACCACTAATAATGCTTCCTAAATATTTAAGGCTTCCATGTCACAGCAAATGAAGCACCTTACACTAAAAGAGCTGGTGAGAGCTCAGCAGTTCTGAAAATCTGGTTGTTTTCATTTAAATGATTAGATGGAAGACTAGCTCTTCTTGTCCTGTCTTCTTCCCATGTCTTTTTGTGAGTGCTTTAAGAATATTGATTGTAGCACAATGATAACTAAAAATCAGGTTCATATGTTTCAAAACAAGAATGGACTGTTATTACTATATAATCTGACTTCCTATAGAGGTGTCTAAAATTGTCTGTGCAATTCCTTCATCAAGTCTCAGTTCACCTACAGCATTTATTTAAAAAAAACCACATCTGAGCAGATCAACATCTGTCTTTATTTAAAGATGTCTATTCCATTCTTAAATAAGCTACTTAGTATATGGTTATTAGCACTGGTCAGAAAATACTTTTTCCAGTGACAAAGTAATTTGAGGGTGGGGGTAGGATTCCACTTGGAAAAACCAACATAGAGTTGCTGGGGAAATGCATTTCAAGTAAATTTTGCTTTCATTCTTTTCCATAAGCAAGGTTACCTGGTTGAATTACAACTTCCAAGATGCACTGTGGTCTTTATTCTTCTCAAAAGAAGTATAGTATATCATTCGAGAAAAAAAAGGAAATACCAGTTGCAATGGAATTCCAGGTTCTGGGTGGCAATATGATGATTGTACCAAAGCCAAAATATTTTCCATATGAATATTTATATTCAAAATTGTGTGAAAAACAGAAACATGGTGAAAAATAGAAAAACTAGAGATAATAAATTATCTTTTACTAATACTATTTTTTCTCAGTTAAAAAACCCAAACAAATATATTCTGTTCAAGGCCACAGGAGACAGTGCTATGACCAACAGACAGAAGGCTTCCAGTTCTGCTTGAATATTGGAGCAATGTGTGGTGTTTCAGGGAGTTCTTCTGCCTCTGAATAAGACATCAAGAAAAAGGAGAAAAACTTGATGTTGATGCGGAATTTGGGAGACGTTCAATTTCCTCCTTCAGCACAGACTTCCTATATAACTCTGAACACATCGTTTGTGTCTCAGTTGCAGGAAAGGCTCTGATAGCCTGATGCTGAGCCTTGCAATGCCCAACTCATAAGTTGCTGGTCTCCAAAGTAGGAGTCAGTAACACAAAGATAGGTTCTAGAGCTCTCCAATGCACAAAGAAAGCACAAACAGGATCGTAACTGGCAACACATAAAGCGGGGAAGTGCTGGAATAGTCAACAGGCTATAGTGAGCATATTTTGAATTCTACCTCATGCTAGGTCCTTGCTCAGGGTTGCAGAGAGGTGCCTCTCTTAAGACAGAAATAGTCTGGCTAGCTCTATCACCTGATGTGCCAAAACTCTCTAAAAATTGTTTGGGCAATATGAATGATTTTTACGGCTGTTATCGTGCTCCTGCTATTGTTATCTCCAAGATCCAGATTTAGTTCCTGCCTCTGCTCTCTCTCTCTCGCATCTCTGGAAGTGCCCCAATTAGCAACTATCAGCTATTGTAGGGTCTGGGAATTATTTGTCCCCCTAGTGAAGCTCTACTGCTTTACATAAAGCAGGGGTTTATGGGGTAAGAGACAAAGTCCCTAAATGTGAGTCTGCCATGCAGGCTAACAGCTGGGGGGAAGGAGTCCTGCGTTTCAGCCACTGCACCGAGCACTGCTCATGCATCCTAGCTGAGTGCTGTTTAGGTAAAACACATAAGCAGCATTTTGGGACTCACGACTGTCTTTCAAAAATGCTAAGCTGCTGAATAAAAGGGAGAGTTTCTGCCTGTGTTTTAAAAGAAAGAGCAGACAAAATTGATTCATTTACTGGTGGGTTTTTTTCCAGGTTTCCAAACACAGGGGCAACAGGTGAAGATACGTCTAATTCGTGAATCTGGAATGGCCTTTGGGACAATCTCTCCACAAGCTACTTAACCCTGTAGTTAAGTAAGTCAGTCAGTAAGTAGTTAAGTAACTCTGTAGTTAAGACCTGAGATCCTACAGGACATTTGCAGAAGCAAAGCATCATGCAGTAGGGAAGCTCATGATCAAGAATGCAGCATCTGTGAGGTTTTGACTCCTCCAACAGTAAGCAATGGCTGAATCAGAGTTTTGGGGATCACGGTTTTGTACTTGCCCTCTACTTTCCACACAAGGGCTTTTTGCTTTTATTGTTATTTTTCTAGTTTATTCTTTTGCCACTTAATCTGTTTGTGTCTCAGTCTCTCATCTATGAAACCAGGGGGATGGGCCTACCTGAACTGTCATCTGAGCTCTGAAAGCAAAGGCTCTACAGATTTTGAGTCATTATCATTGTCATTAGGATCAGATAACTAAGGTAGATGCTTAAATAAAGCTAAAGCTGAGGACGTGTATTCTTAGAGCAGTATAAATCAACTCTCTCACTTAAAAAAGGTGATATCCAGAAAAATATTTTTGGTTAATTCCATTTTTTCTTTGTTTACAGTGGACTTCTATATGCAGTATAGCATACTGAGGACAGAGGTTTTTGCATTCAAGTACAAACCCCCAAAAGTCATACTACCTTAGTTACTACAGAAAGATAGATATTAAGTTGCCAGAAATTTTATTAAAATATCTGAATCAAAAAGGGAAGTCTGTCAAACCCCACATAGGAGAAGAATGCAGTAGCAGTTCAGGCCTTGCTACAAAGAAGAGAATTCATGGAAGACAGAAATGTTAGAAATGTTCTAACCATGGGAAAAACTCAGTGGGAAATTTATCTTATTAGGCACTGATGAATGCACTCCTCCCTCAAGATTTTTCTTCCATGTGAGTCCCCTGCACTAATGTTCTCACTTAAAGCTAAACACAAATCCCAAAAACCCTGTTTTCTTCCATTGGTCCTGCAATTATTTTTTTTGTGGTTGATCTTATTTAGATTTTAAAATTCTAGGAGCCTATACTTTTCTCTAGAATAAATGTTTTGTACTTTGGAAAATCTGGTTGCCAGTTTCAGTAGCAAGTTTTTAAGCAATTGAATCAATTACATTAGATGTTTATGGAAAACTTCAGCTCTTCCTGTAGGAATAATATCTGCTAGATAATGCAAGCTAAAATACGATTTCCTGTCTCTATAGTATATAGGGTTTAATGAGGTTGCAACTAAAAAAAAGGCAATATCCCTTTTATTCTAATATGGGCAGACTCTAAAGTTTATCTGGAAAGATTATTAGAATAGTGACATATCCTAGATCAGAAGTGACATCCCAAGACCAAAGGCAGTGAAACTAGAGCTATTCAGAATAGAAGGGATTTTCTCTCATGCTAACGAAAATGTTCTGGGTTTTCATGGCTCTTTATTATTCATTACTTAACTTCAGCAACTGAACTAACACTTTTAAAAATATTTGGCATTCATCACATTTGAAAAAAGGTATTAACAGATTACAACAAACATCTTTATTTTCTCTAAATAATGATCCAATAAAACAAGATAAGAGTTTATATTTATGGGTTTTTTTAAGTTACAGAGAAAAAAAAGAGAAACAAAATCCCCAAACAATCTTCTACCCAAATCCCCATTTTTTACAAATGGTAGATAGCAGATACATATCAGCAGTGTGATCATAAAGAGCTCACAGCCTTAGGAAACCAGATACAATTTTTTGCAGACCACCTTTAAGACAGGGCTTCAGATTTGCAGCCAAGTATCTCCAGATAAACCCCTTCATCTTAAATCTTAGTATGGGAGTTCATGAGAGATGAGAAGTTTTCTTACTTAAAAGGCTGAGACCCCAGCTGACATATGCTTTACAGGCTATAACTGAACAGATGTTTCTCTCCATGTTCAGCAAATAAAAATATTATAAAGAAATGTGTATACAAATATGAGTCTAAAATGAAAATTTCAGGGTAATACTCTAGAAATTGAACTATGAAAACAGTTTTTATTACTATTTTGAGGTCAGCTGATGTGAAACTGAAATAACTTCAATCAAAATTATGTTGACACAGTATTTCAACAGCTTATACCATCTTTTTCATCAATTTATTTTAATACAGCTTGTTTTCATATCTTCATGCATTTTGGGGCACGAAGTGGTGGAAGATACTTTACTGGCTCGGGTGGGAAGTAGAGGTTCTCTTACATACCAAGTTCATTCATTCACATATGTATATACAATGAAGTAAAGAAATAAAAGGCAGTAATGAGAGATACTACAACCTCATTCTGGAATCTGCTAAAAGAAAGTTTACTTTTTGTTTAATTAGCAATTGGCATATACACAAAAGAGAAAAATTGCATATTTCCTGCCCTACTGGTTTGCTTGGGAATGCAATAACTATATTTGTTCAGGCTTTCCTTAGTATTTTGAACAGATGACACAATTTAATCTCAAGGAAATTTTAAGAAGACCATCTCTTCATTTTCTGCAGCCTAGGAGACCAAATGCTGCCTTCAGGCTCACGAGAGTGGAATTCAGCCCCTGGCCCGCGGACTGACCTCAGGAAAGCCACGTCATCTCTCTGAGAAACTTCAGCTTCGCTGCTTGTTTGGGCTGGCAAGTTGCACAGAAGTACAACTTCAACATGAGAAATGACAAGTGCTCCCCCACAGAACCAACTTTTTCTGAGAGATGAGCTTAAGCCCCATTAGGTAAAGAAGAACTCTGCTCCCCTGCACACTGATTGGATACTCTTAATTGCAAGGCTCTGGAGCAAAAGTATAATTTTTCCTCTCAGTGGACTCTACCCAAGGGAGGTCCAATCAATGAAGCGCGTGCCTGAGACAGTGACAGTGAAGCTCCAGTGACAGTGAAGCCTTAGGTCACAGATCTCCCTTCAATGTTTTCTAGAGATTGGTTTGGGCTGTCCCCACTCATAGTGCTGGCTGTTGCAGTTCTTCTGAGATGAGACGATTCCCCACTTTCACTTCATAGGCACCAGGGAGAGACTGTTGCTACTTCATAATACTACTGATTAATGGATAGGGACAGGAAAAAGCAATGCACATCTGTCTAAGAAACCACCAGAGAGATGTTTGTAGCTGGGGACAGAGAACTGATGCGGCATGGTTTTACTCAGGATGAGTAGGAACAACTAGAAAAAGAAAGAGCTTTACAGAGCTCTGTAAGTGGTACGAAAGCTTGTATTTGATGTAATAGAAGAAGAAGTTGCATTGGAGGTATCTAGAAATAAGAATGACTTGATCAAAACTTTTGGCATCGCAGAAGTCTATGCATGGGTATATAGACTGGAGAGAGGTCAAGAAGAAAACCAAACAGCTGAAGAGGAGGACTAGAGATCAAAGTGAAAAAGGAATTCTCCAAGGAATGCTATCTTCTACTCTGGTAGGCACTCCCTACAAAGTGCTCAGTGTATTCAGTACCCATTTGGAGGCACATACTGCACATGGAAGCACAAAAGAGAACCTGAACTTTGTGCCTTTATAGTCAGACTTATTTTTAGACAAATAAAATGTTTTAAAGGAGCGCCTCTTCTATATGAATTAAATAGTTGGAGCACTATAGAGCAAATTGCTAAAAAGAAAATTTTGCACATGCATTCTGTCATAACTTTATGTGAAGTACGTGAGTGCAGATCAGGTAGAAAGGCATGAACGCTATCCAGTGGCTAATATTTGGTCCCATAATCAAGCATTGGTACAATGCCTTCTAACAGAATACCTGGGCTATTTCACTTCATCTGGAATGAGGAATTGGAAACAAAGAGCTGTGCTAGCATTCAGGAATGTATTTAATTTTCTTTGACCTGGTACCCAATTATATGTTTTAAAATCTGGGGGATAAATTCTCCATCTTCTGTTTGTGGATGGAACTGGTTTATAGCTGTTTATCTGATTTGTTTATAACTCAGTAGGAAGGATTTGGAAATTAGATTTATCTTTCAGAGAAAGTTATTATAGAGGAATGAAGCAGTTTGGAACAGAAATAATAAACAAGGATATGTATTCAGCTTAGCAATACTGACCTTGCAGGAAATTCATTTCTATTTCTTTTTCTGGGTAATTCCAGAGAAAACTTTACTAAATAATACACAGCTTGTTACTGAAATACATTTTGTAAGTATAAATATTTGGAGTTAAATAAACAGTTTGAGCATTTGTATTGGTACTCAATCCAGCCTTGTGGTGTTAAGGCTGCTTAGTCTTCACCTTGCAGCTCATTTTTAGGATGAGATCCTAAAATCATAGCCAAAGTCTAGAAACACATTGACACATGTTTTTTGGAAATCACAGTCTTCCAGGAACATGAACAGGAGCTGGCAACTCTTCTCATCGTTGCAATCCTGCAAGTACCAGGATTGTGCCCAGAATTTTCTGAAATACATTTTCCTTTTGTCCACTAGCAATTGGCGTTAGGGCTTATAGGACTGTTTCCTTTTAAAACTTTCCTTTTAGCCATTCTTTGGCCAGTATTTTTTAAACTTAGCCTCTGCCAGACTTTTCTTGATTTAAAAAAAAGAAAATTAACTGTCAGGGAGATCTGGATAGTTTTTAGAAATAATACAATCAAAGCCAGCCATACCATCATAATGAAGATTTAAAAATTACCATTAAGCAACATCCTATCACGTGTCTTAAGATGGCCCTGACATACAGTGTTTCTACAGGAATCAGCGCCATACCCACACATGCCTAATGAGATTCAAGGAAGTAAGTAATCCTTTCTGTGTGCAGTTTTTTCCAAAACACGCCATACCTACTTTGCTGCAGTAGCCATACCAGCTCAAACTTGTGAGCAATGTTAAAGTCTGTGAAGAAGTATCCCATGTTCCCATACCAATTCGTTCTTTCTATCAAGTTACTGATCACTGTAGAAAACTACACGTTCCCATATAACTAATTGGTATTGCTTAAATCAATTACTTCTCATTTATTGGTAACAGCAACAAGAAGCAGCTTTCTGAGGATGACATTCACAGACTATCCCAAATCACTAATGACATTCATATGAGGATAGCTTCCCTTCAGGAGACAATCTTTTTGGATATGTATATACACACACCCATGCTCTTGAGCCAGAGGCTTTTCAATCCCTAACAGTACCTGCAAAAGACATTCCTTCTCTGTGTGCTCTATACTTGAGCTGGGAGGAAACCTGTTTCTCCTAAGTGTGTTTTTGCCTGTAGTGTAACACCCTAGAGTATCATTCTTTTCTTCCTCATGTACATTTATTATTCTTTCCCTCTGTCCCACTGGTTTATAGCAAAACAGTATACTGGTTTTCCTGCAGAGAGGTATATTGTTTTTTCTTTACATTCTGCCTACTTTTTCTTCCATCTCTTTGTAATATTCAGCCTGTGTAAGGGGTTGTGTTAAATGGACATTCCTTGAATTTGTTTGGCTTAGGAGAACATGATATACCACAGGAATATCATATTTATGCTGCCAAGAGCTAATTAATAGCATCTTGGAAGATCTTTCAGTTTTACCTCTGACACAGGCAAGCCATGCTGCAGACAGTAACTGATTGCTAATGCAAATTTTGTTTTGGAAGTAGTGAAATACTGTGGGTGATTCCTGATATGTTGCAAGTCTTTGGAGCTCCTGTTGTGACTATTATTTTAAATGTCAAGGATGAGGGGACTCCTAGACTCTATGAGGTATGTTGTACCTGATTAATTTATGGAATAAGTGGTGTAAGAATCCATTTATTTGCCAAATAAAATATCAATCTAAATGGACCTTTCTGTGCTCGCTAGTTTGGGAACACAGTGTACCATGGACTTGGCTAATAAATATTGCTAGTTGCTGTTTCTGCCCTTTAATAAAATCTTTTGAGGTTGATATGATTTCAGCTTTCCCTTTCCTTACAATTAAGTGGACACCAACAAGTGCTTAAGCAAACTTAAAATGGCAAATATATTCTCATGAAAAATTATTAATAATCTTGCCTGTCAACAAGAAATAAATGTGCATTTTAAACTAGTAAACAAAGTGTTTACTAATGTGTATACATTTACACAAAGTGTATGAAAATCCAAAGAGCAAATTAAAACTAAAACGAATGTGAAAAAAAATTAACTAAAAGGCAGAGTTTCGATGCTGCCTGCCCTTCTCCTGTTCTTTGGTTCTTTATCTTTCAGTTTCTTCTCACACATTTTGGGTATAGCTGTAGAGGAGTTA
Organism: Fulmarus glacialis; assembly: GCF_000690835.1. Classification (NCBI taxonomy): domain Eukaryota; kingdom Metazoa; phylum Chordata; class Aves; order Procellariiformes; family Procellariidae; genus Fulmarus; species Fulmarus glacialis. The sequence continues at coordinate 59,524 of NW_009204925.1, forward strand.
AGTAAACAGGGATTATTTGCCTCATTTGTTCATCTCCCAGGGAATCGCTTTTAATACCAGATCCTGCGCAGCTGCAGGTTACTGAGGATGACTCTGGAGAAGGAATTTCCCCTCTTCCTGTTAACGACTTGCAGAAGAACCAGCAAAGGTACATTTGCATATTGAAACTCCTGGAACACAAAATCTAACACCATCAGGACTTCCATACTAATCCCATACCCTGTCTCTGACAGCAGCAAACAGCAAATATGTAGAGAAGAGTGTGAAAACAGGACAAAGACAATTGGTCTTTCATAAGTATTCTCCCAGAATCTAGTGATTTGCATTTAAAGTGTTTCCTAAGCCAGTGGTAATATCTTTGTATTTAATCCTCTGTGGGTTTTTCTTCCATTAATTTGTTTAATGTCTAGCCCATATAAAATTTTAGGAACCCCAGCATCCTCTGGAAAGGTGTATGCATTGTCTGTGCATTGTGTGAAAAAGGTAGTTTGGTAGTTTAATTGCATGTCCTCTAGTCTTTGTATTGAGAGAGAGTATCAGCAATCTTTCATTACTCGTCTTTATGCCACCCACACGTCTCCCCTGGAATACCATTTAAAAATTTGTACCATATTAACTCACTGCCAATCTTCTGCACCAAAGATTTAAGTAAGAAATTGCACAGTGTTGTTAACAGCTCAGTTCTTTCACTCAGGAATTCCTTTAGGATCCTTTGGGAATATTGTCAGACCTGGCAGTTACTGTTCTTTTTGTCTGTTTGTTCCATAACTTCTACAAAAATCTTGATTAGAGACAGATTTTACTGAAACATTGAAACACCTTCCAAGGTGAGCTCTCTAGACTCCTTCACTGTGATCACAGGTGCAAAGAATCCATTTCATTTTTCTTCCATGGCTTATCTTTTTTAAAGTGTTGATGTACCTTGATCCTCTATTGGCTGTAGTGATGCTCCGGCAGGCTTGCTGATTCTGATGTGTTTGAGAAAGACTTTACTATTAGTAAAGGAAGCTCATCTCCTGTCCTATTCTACTTTTTCATGTGTAATATGTGGAGTTTTATGATCTTTCTGGTTTTCCTCATTTGGGCACATTTTCAGCTTTTGAAAGGTTCTTTCTTTCTCCTAATAACCTCCCCTACCCTTCTGTTCAGCCATGCTGGATTTCTTTTTGTCTTTCTAAAAAGGGATACACTTGCCCTGAATTTCTATATGGTGTCTTTGAATAGCCTGCTTGCTGCTTGCCAGAGTTTTACCTTTTGACTGTCCCTTTTATTGAGCTTCCTCCTCTGCATGCAATTCTTCTTTTTGAAAATAAGAGGAGTGGCATTTTTGTTCATGTAGCTCCTACCACAATTGAAAATGACACCAGTATCTAGGCCCTTCCCAGAGACACACTGATCCTTTAACTCACGAAGCTCTGGAGCACCATACTCCATAGAAAGTGGCAGACTGTTGAGTATCATCCTATAGACCTTTCCATACTTTATCATTCCATGAACATTTATTGCATTTCGTCATTCCATGAACAACCATCTATTTCTCCAACTTTGTGCTACCTCCTTTACTCTGATTCTTCCCTCAGGCATCCTTTCCGCAGCGTCATGTCTGCATCTTTCTTCCCATCAGCATTAACATAATCAATGCACTCAGCCCTTGGCAGAATGGCAAGCCCTTCATATTTCAGAGTAGCTACAAGAAAACAGAAAAACATATCATTCATTTTCAGAAACACATAATTCTTTTCAGAAATAACTGAAAGGCTCTTAGTTTCAAATTCAGTTAGGTAAGTGACCCCTATGAGCAATATATTCAAAACGAAGTAGTAACAAAGTTGCTGTGGCTACTGTGGCCAAAATCATGGCCGCTAGGTATTCTGAAATCCAGATACTGACCAAACATTGCACTCCCCAAGTAAGCTAGCATCATGGCTTGACAAGTGGGAGCTGGCAAATGACCTTAAGAGGCTGCTGAGGAAAAAAAGAGTGAAATTACTACCATATGCTATCTAGCATCCAGTCAGTACAAGGTGGATAGACAGCAGCGCAGAAAGTCCAGAAGACAAAACAATTAACAGTGAGAACATGAGTAGCTGACACTTTGAATCTGAGCCCTGTAATTCATCATCATACTACAACCAAAATGCAAATCAGCGGCATGGGGTGATGACTAGGAGTTAAGGGACAGAACTGCAGCAAAGACTTACAGGATGTGTGAGTTGGGGGCTGTTTCAGTAACAGAGAAGAGCTAAATGAGTAACATCAACATGTAAGTTTAGTATTGCATGAAAGCTGGTGTTAGCATTTGATCTTACAATCTTTCATGTCTTCCTGTGCCGCTACAGACTGAGATACTTCTAGTGAGTAGATGCAGTTAGTTAAAACATAATGTAATTTGGAGCTCGTTTACTTTGGAGCAGTCCATACAATCAAAGCTCTGTGATGAAAGCTGTTTTTCAAATAAAAAACATCAACATTAAAGGTTGTTACCAATTGGGATATGCAAATACATTAAGAAAAAGGGGGAAAAAGTGGAATGACTATGAAGGGAAAACATGCAGTGTGTGTGCTCTTGTTATGCTCTATCTGGACAGAACTTCAATATTTCAATCTAGCCTTAAAAAAAAAAAAAAAAATTAAACCTTAAAATCTCCGCAGACAATTGCTCATAATAATTTTCTAGGACATTCCGAGCTTGTTCCTTTGTTTTGGGTTTTTGTCTTGTTTTAACTGCTTTGTGCCCTGTGTCATCGCTAACAACTGTGGAAGGAATATGTAAAATACCATCAAATTTGGAAAAATAGGACATTACACCCACTCCAGTCATTCTGCTCCACTGTAAATCACTACATAAGGTGCAAGGCAATAAAGACTGAGAACCATTGTATTGCCATAGCCTGACCTTAATATTAAATCCTATGACTGGTGAGTCAGTTTCTGTCTGGTATTTTGACATTTGCCTCTCACTAATCATTCTGCACAATTCCATTAAAAACAGTATATATTAAAGCAGGGGAATTACATCTCTTAGGATTAATTTCTAAGTTTCCAACCCAAAATAGCATTGCGACTTGGGAAAAGTTGAACTGGCACTTCAGTTCAGGAGATGTGGTTAGCTAATTGCTGGCATATTTAGTTAGTGCATATCATTCCTCAATATATGAGGTGCCCCACACCATAGCTGCTATAAGATACTTAAAAAAGGAGGAGACTATGCCATCATTTCTCTGATGATCATAAGCCCAGCCAGCTATGTGCTCACCTCAAAAAGAGCAGTGTGATTTATAGAAATTTTAGGTTTGAGCCATATTCACGTGGTTTCACGGCCAAGGGCTTGGTTTCGTTCCCAGCTGAAGCCAATGGGACTGTTGTCATTGATCTCAAGGTGAACAGGGCTGGACCACAAATGCAGGACTAAGGCTAACAAGGTAATACTCAGTTTCTCTTCAGGGTTCAATGATTCCAGTCTGAGCTTCCTCAATATCCACTGCAGCTACACAAACCCAAGGACACTCAACACCTCTCTAGAATCAGAGCAAGTGATTTCGGAGTCAGATTCTGAGGGCTTAGTTAGCACTTCTTAAAGAATGATTCAGGAAATATGGGGCAAGATCCCACAGACATACATTTTTCCAGCAAAATATAAGTGTATAGAGCCTACAAGCACTTTATTACATCTATTCAAAGCCATAGTTGTTAATACCCATCTTTTGTGTAATACCACAGCAATAAATGCACTTTCCCAGGAAATGGGAAATGTGGTTTTCCAGGGCCACATAAGCCTGAGAGGGTTTGAACCCACAACTCCTAGCTGTCCAATCCACCAGGCTCTCTGCTCAAAGATGTCCTCCATGTGTCCTCTTGAAGCTGGGCCATTATGCAGCCATGAATCTGGCTGTCATTTTCTATCCATCTATTTCTAACAACTTTCAAACCAGGTAGCTCATCTCAACCAAAGAGAAAGTATCGAAGATGTAATTTTCCTCCATATTTCATGAAAATGGATGAACAAACAGAAGAGAGCCTTTTCTGTCACCACCAAGTGACGGAGAACAGCACAGTCTCAACCTTCCTCTGGTCCCAGAGTGCCCCTGGGTTGGTAATCGGGACACACTCCTGCTCATCACAACCAATGGCCTTGATTCAGGTTGAACTAAGGAAAACGTGGAGATTAAGCCCACAGCAACCCTGAGGCTACTGTGCCGCAAGGATTCACAGCTACTTTCTCCTACTTTAATGTTGGGTTTTGGTTTTGGGGTGTTTTTTTAAAGGAATTAATTCTACTCAACTAGGCCTTTGTTTTTCACAAAGCTTTCTGGATCCTGAATGGACAAAGGCACCTTATCTCTAGAGAAGGACAGAGCACACATCTGCTCCTAATATTTCATTTTGCAGACAGATGCCTGCTCACCCGAATGCCCATCTTTCTTCACCCACTAACACTGGCAGCCTGTGTCACGATTGCCCTGCCTTTTCCTGCTTTTCAGACATCATCTGCTTAACTTGGGCACCTGATTTTGTCTATGGAACATTCCTGTGGGTTACAGGGGCTTGTTTTGTCAACATGTATTTCTTTTTACCCTCCTGTTACATGGGAAAGTTCTTCGTACAACCTTCAGTAATCCATTCCTGATTAGAATGTCATTCAGATCATATTATACTGGATGATTAGGCTTCACTTACTACCTTATGCTGTTGAACCTTTCTCTTAATGGAGACAGCCATTTTAGAGTGTTTAAAAGTGTGATTACACTAAAGACGAAGTTTCTCCTTTCATATCTCCTGGGTAGACTTGAGCTAATCAATAGAAATCAAGCCCATATTGATAACTGCACTGAAATCTCATCTCTCTTCTTTCTAAAATTCTTGCTTTATGTATATCCCATTAGGCTGATGGTTATTCAAAGTTTCTGACAGAATGATGTTCTGATTTCTAAAGTATGCCGAGTTTCAGTCTTCTTCCTGAAGTGTCAAAAAAAACCCCCAAACACCCATGGTACAAGCAATATTCTATCCTAAAGATACAAAAACTTAACAATCAAAACAACCTCAAACTGTAACTTACTCTGACTAAAAATTCACTACATATTTACTTGGCTCTATTCCAAGATTTTAAATCATGCAAAATTAGCACTCCATCTTTTGACTATATTAATGCAGTTTCTCCCCCTCTCCCTTTACAAAGACTAGGGGTGGCCTGGATTTTTCATCTCTTTTTTAATCATCCTTTTGTACAAGTCTTAATGTTTTATTTTCCCCTGTTTCTGAAGAAGAGCCCAGTAGAGGGTTCCTGATACAAATACTCCCAGATTACAAAAAAACGAAGATCCAGATCCAGCTTTTGTAAATTGGCCTAAAATCTGCTTTGTACCAAGAAAAGGTTCCATGGAACAAAAAATCTTCAGAAAGTAGAGCCTGGTAGACACTTTTTTTTCTCCTCTAGCAAAATTTATGGTTGTTTTCAAAAGCCCCAAACGGAAAAATTTATCCAAAAGCTAAATATTTGTATTTCTGCCAAAAAGTCATATTTTTGATTGAAAATAGAAATTTTCCACAAAGGTGGGCACTTTATATAGAAAACTACTTTTTCCGTGTAAAAAGACAAAAAATTCGGCAACCAATTTTCTGTAGAACAGTGATTTTGATGGAAAAGTTTGGAGAGGGACTATTTACCACAAAATAGGATAGAGGCTTGGAAAAGACCTCTAGAAAAGCCTGGTCTACTGTTTGTGCACAGAGCCACAGTACAAAATCCTTTTCACTGGCTGATCAAATTCTATCTTGAAAAGCAATTTCTTTCTTTGCCCTCACTGTTAAAATATTTGTCCAGAACAGCTACCTGGATATCAATCTATGCATTTACTCTCACCTAGGTTAATCCACCTGCTTTCCTGCCAAATTTCCTTCAGTCTACATAGTTCCTTTCCTGGTGACATATTTCATCTCAGTTTACATTTTAGCGTGCTATTGAACCAAGCGTTCTCTAAAATCCTTAGGTCTTCATTTATTTGCTCTGCACCCGCTGAATTAATCTTTCCTGACTGCGGATTGCTAAATTTATATGCAACACTCCAGATAAGATCTGACCAGTCCTTTGTGTGTTACCTAGCCTCATTACTTTTCTATCTCTACAGCAAGAATCTCTCCCGTATGTCCTAAGAGCACATTTATTTTTCACAGTCTTGTCACATTAATACTCATATTTGCCACACACTGATTTGTACACACAGGACTTCCTGCTATTGCCCTTTAGCTTATGGTGGAACCACTTGTTCGTTGTTCTTTAGCACGTGACCTTCCATTTTGCTTTATTAAATCTCCAACTTTTTTCTAGTACTTCATTTTCAGTTGGTCCAGTTCTGTAAGATTTCAGATACTGATTACTGTTGACAACACCTTGAATCATTAGCAAACCTTGTTTTGTCAAAAATGAAAATCATTACTGAAAATAAAAAAATAGGACCCCAGTCTGATGTCTGAGGAACTTCACTGTTATTTCCTTTTATCCTCCTATCATTAGCATCAGCATTATTTGCCAGGTTCATTTAAACACATTTTGGCCAAATAAATTTTTTATTAAGCTCCATCATTTCAATTTTAACTAGCAATTTCTATGGCACTGTATCAACTGCTTTACTGACAGTTACCTAGAATAAACCTAATGTCCTTTTTTTGAGTAGAAAATATGTCTTAGTAAAGAAAAGTATTGGATTAAGCTGACTCCTTAAGTTACTGACTCCTCTTGATAAATACTACTTTTATTTTATTCTATTTTTCATTTGTCTTCCCTTCTGCACTTACTGTTTTCTACTTTTCTAAAGCCTTGCCTGTCTCTCTATCAATTCATTTTTTCTGCAGTTTTTGAGTTTGCCTCTAGAGTTTTGTGGCAAAGTCTATCCTTTACTTTAAATCGTACCAAAAAAAAAAAATCATCGTAATAACTAACCATTATAAAACCCCTAAAACTAATGGGGACAATTTTCCTCTCATTGTATCAGAATAAAAAATACTTCACATTTTCAGAATAAAAAGATTTGATTTCTTCATGTCCAGTAAAAGACTCAAAAATCACTGATGAAACCTGGGGCTTTGTAGTAAATCATAGCTAAAATGACATTAGCCAAGTATTTTCCATTATGCCCAAAATATTTATTTTATATTTAATTTACAAATTTAAAATACCAGATTCTACTTCATCTATACATATGAATGTAACAGAGAACCTATTAATTTAATGTGTTCAATAAGTATAAGTGAAAGGACCTGCCTATAATGGAAATATGAAAAATAGAATACCTTGGCCAAGAAATTGGAAAGGTTCATTATACTGAAGGGACTTCTCTCACTCTTTTGAAATTACAAAAGACATGGGAGTCTTATAAATTTGAGGAAGAGGGGACAAAATTGCATACTTTACAATAAATATTATAGACTACACTCTGCATCTTTGGTGAACGATGTGCCTGTGCCATACCCTGATGGAAGACTTCACAGTTACAGACATGTCCTTAATCAAGCCAAGAAAGCCTCTTTGTTTTCATAGAATTTCTTTGTATTTCTAATCTGCAGAAATGTATTTTTGAGCAGCCAAGCTACTAGCGTATTACAGAAGGACTACTCTGAAGAGTTCTTCATATCACTATGTTGTTGGTTAGGAATATGTGCTGTTTGGATGCATTTGGTATGCTGATGTTGGTAAGCTGCCATTTCGCAGGCCACTGCAAAAAAGCAGTTTGTGGAGCAGTTTGAGCATCATCACTAGAAGATACAATCTCAGCTACGGCATGAAGCTACTCTTCATGCCTAGGGACAGTAGGGCACTGTTGAGGATGCTGAAATGGAAGAGAATGAAAAAGTTGAGGTGACACTCAGGGACAGCCTTTCCTTAGAAAACTCTCCCTCTGCATGGTATTGCTTCTTTGTCTAAGAAACAAGCATAGGGTTCAAGAGATTATGTAGACATAAGACGACCAGTAACCATAACAAAAGCTCGAAATAACTAGGAGGACTTTTTGAACACCTGCTGCAGCTGCAAATAAAATACATTGATGAGTTTCTTTTGTTTGTTCAGAGAATCTGCATTTCACCTTCTCCTCTTACTGCAGCTACTACAACATTTGGTGCAGGAGGGTCAACTGTTGGACAGTAGCAACACTGTGCTGCTTCTCACAGGATGGTGTTGTAGCCGTATGTCCTCTGGAGCGTGTCCAAGGTCTGAAGTCCCATGACACACATCGTTTGGCCCACTCAGGTCTGGCACCTTCTTTGTTGTGCTTCCATCTGATCATTGAAAGAGGCTCAATAAGATTATCTATGTTAATAGTTACCAATGCTAAAATTCTGGGGAACTTTAATCTTCCCAACACAAAAGATCCAAACAGCACGTACGTTAAAGTCACAATTCCTTTTTCTTGGAAACCCTCTCTAATGTCTATTTCCATGGCTGAAAAAATCTTCCCTTAAGCATTTGGACTGCAGAAAAAAAAAAGCCTAACAAAATGCAGGATGACAGTAGAGAGTGCCTTTAGGAGATTTAGGAATATCTGATGAAGACCTCGTGTCTTTGCTAAATGTGAAGACTTAGGAAGAGCATCCATTTTTCAGTGAGATGTAGTACAGTGTTCCGCATAAAGTGAAAGCAAAAAATCTCTCTGTGGTCTCGAAAGCAGGACTCAAAACATGTGAAATAGCTTAAGCAGCTCAAGATATAGCCACCCTTGAAAGAGGCACGTTGTCCAAGATGGCTTGTACACATGCTTTGAGGGAAATCCTTCTAAGTTTTTCATGCGGTTCAGGTATTTCTGGCAACTGTATATTATACATTGAGTAAACAATAATTGTTAGATGATTGAACTAAAGAAAATCTCCTTTTAAACAATGAAAACAATGGCTTTTTAGTCTTTATACATGACAAGAACATGATTTGTGGATAGAATACAAATTGTCAAAACATCTTGACTCCACAAACAATTTAAATAAGGATTCAGCTCAAAGGGGATTGATGTCATTGCTTCAGTATGGAAAGCTGTCAGCTTCTTCTCCATGGGCCTGACCAAAATCGCATCAGCTACTTATTTCCAACAGTGTGTATCAGAGGACTCTGAAGAGACAGATGGCCATGCAGAAGGTACTTGTTACTTGTAACTCTACTGGCATTTCCTTGGTAGGCAGACTCTTCCAACAGCTGGAATTGGAGCAAACCTTTTAGCTCCTGCATGTGCCATGGGAGCAGGGAGCTTGCATTGCTTGCCGCTAGGTCCATTACCAGCCATTGAACTTTCCATTTCCACTTTTACTGCCCTCTCTCTAACACCCAGGCTCTGCTGATTCAAAATAATATCTATTTCAATCAAACTGCATTTACCCTTCTACCACCTCTGTTGTGAGAGGGGATGAATTTCTCTCCATGTTTGGACTCCATCCTTTTCCTCCCTGTCTGTGCAGTCCTTCTGTGCCTCATGGATACCTCCACAAAATCTCTCTCTTTGTTCTTTCCTTTGAATTTGACAGGCCATTCTTGGAATCAACTCTATACTGACTGTCTAAATTTACACAACTCCTTGGTTCCTTCATAACCCTATCCGTTCTTGCTACATAAGAGTATCAATCTCATTCGTATATATCTCTATATATCAATAGCTGTTTTAGTTCCGTTCCTGTTCTTTTTTTTCCCCTCTACATCTGCTATAATAGGGCACTGAACTGTGCTATGTTTAAGTGAAAAGAACTTGAACCACATTTTCTGGGCTTCATTCATCAATAATTTGTATTCTTTTCAGGCAAAAAAAAAGCACTTAGCTGTATCTAAACAATGTTTGATGCATCTCTTTCATCTGATGTCTCTTTCATGTCAAAGTCACTGGGAACAGCGACAGAAGAAATAACTGATGATTTTTCATTTCACCTTAAAATGCTGATTCATTGAAAACAAAACACCACAAAAATCTGACTCTGGACAATCTTCTGATAGAACAGATACAAGTTTCAAAACTTCTTTGCCAGTTCTGGGATATGTGGACTGCCTACTACCCGAGATACTAGTTTGTGTCATTCCATAGAAGAAATAATGATGACAGTTCCCAAGGCTGTTTCTACAGAGAATGTTAACACTAATTTGTTAATTGGTTTCCCAGGCTACTCAGCTTCAACAGCTTAATGAATCATTTGCTCAAAGAATCAAACACTGGGTTTTGGTGTCTGGCAGCTCTTGTGTCCTCAGCTGCTGGGGCAGTCCAGCTGGTGGAGAGTCTGCCTGACAGCCCCTCTGGGAAGGGACTGCTGTTGGGTTTACTGCTGAAGTACCTGAAGAGCCTTGACATGTATACGTTTCACTCATGAGAGTGACCGCATTTAAAGACTGCTTTCTTAGCAGACTTCTTTCTTAGTCATCATAAAGTGCAAGAAATAACTTCTAAAGAGAGAGAAAATAGAAAGGATTTTTCCAAAGCCTTGCCATAATGATAAGACATCAGATTCCTGTAAAATATAAGAGTAGAGAAATGGGTTTGAGATCGTTACTTTGGAAAGACCTATAGCTCTTAAGAAATTTTTAAGAGCACCCCCAGACTACATGTGTCAATAACCAGGAGCCCAAAGAGGAACCTTGGACACTGGTCTCAGGAATCGGGGGGGGCTGCATTGTGCAATTCTCCATTTCAAAGAGGTTTGACCTGAAAGTCTGCCTGGGAATCTCAGCGCTAGCGACATAACCAGGTTCTTCTCCAACCCAGCTGTTTTAGAAGTAGGTGCAATTTGGCATTTCGGTCCATCTGTCACATACAGTTCAAAGTCAAGCCAAAGGGGTATTATTTTCTGTTACAATGAAAATATTTTCATTACTTGATCATATGCCATCCTACAAGAAGTTTTTCTTTCTACATCAATGTTTCCCTCTGCTCTCAGTACGGAGGTTATAACACTGCTCATTACGGTTTGTAGTATTTCTTTTTAATGATATCACAGAGGTTATAATCAGGTCTGTCTTCTCAATATATGAAAAGAATTTTTGCAAATGCTTTAAAAAATATGAAAATTCTCTTCAGCTTTTTCCTAGAAGTGTGCTTGTTTTGCTTATAGCTGGTTATTTTGGGTGGCATAAGGCTATTCAGGAGAATCTTATCTTGCCCACTCAGTCCCTTTTAATACACAGTACTTAAATTACAGCACATATAAGACAGTGGAAAGACAACTCTAATTTATTCTCATTCTTCTCTAAAAGCTAAAAGCCAGCATATAAACTCTGTTTTTTCTGTAACAAAAGGCATGGGCTAACATAAATGTCACTTAATTATATATTTTATATGCCTTGTGAGGCAAAACCAAGATCCATGCCTGGTGTAAACTGCCAGGCAGTAAGATGGAGTTGCCTTAAACTGTTGGTCCTCTATTGAGACCTCGAAAAAACCAGCTTAGGGAAAAAAAGATTTTGCAATACTGTTGCTGATCTGTCCAGTGATAAGACTGACCCTGCCAGGGATCACTTCACTTACCCCACATCTGTGTGTGGGTTTTCGTGTGTGTCTCAATTGGGGCGACCGTCCTCGATTATCTTACTGGTTTCACGGGCAAAAGGCATCCCAGTGCTGGCACCGGCACACTGCCGGGATGGGCACCCAGGCCCTTCTGGATGTGTATGCATGAGACGAGGGGGCTTCTCTGGCACTTCGAGGCAGGCAGAGCGGGGTAAATGCCGTCCGTAACCCAGCAGTAGATTGGGATGGCGGGGGAGCACCTGCGGGTCGCCGGGATGGGCGGGGGGCGTCCCGGCTGAGGGGAACGACTCGCACCTCTTATGGGGGGAGCAACCGCGGCGGGGAGAGGGAGGAGGAGAAAAGGAAGCCGAGGAGAGGGGCTGAGGAGAAGC
>NW_009204926.1:0-5661 GCF_000690835.1 Fulmarus glacialis
ACAACTGAAAACATCAGTGTGTGATCAACTTCTCATACTAATGCAAAACACAGCACTAGGAAGTAATTTAACTCTATCCCAGCCGAAACCAGGACAGACTTGGCTACCGGAGGGACTGGGGGTCCCAGCCAACTGCTGGAGATACTGTAGGGTTTGGGTCTTGACTGAGATAGCAACTTGTATGTGTGTGTGTGTCTAAAGGCGGCAAGTGGAGACTGGTGATCCAGAGACAGCTACCAGGCAGAGGCCACTTACTGGACGGATCCACATTGTACATATCTATGCATATAGATTTCTTCTGACTAACGGCCCTTCCCCTAGCTAGAGAACAGGATGAGGCCATTGGTGCTGCTTGTGTTCATGTGAATGCTGAGTCTGCCTGTGTTGTTTCATATGGCCAGGCATGTGCTCATTGGGAATACATGCCCAGACTCACTCCTGGCTGGATCCTGGGACACGGAACTGCAGCTGCCTCACCTCTGTTGGGTTATCGATCTCAGCACCCCAACTGGGTGAAACAGGCCATCCAGAGTGCACTTTTCAGATGCTTCTCCCTTGTGATGGACAGGCAGTTCTCAAAGGCAGAATAAGTCTACTCTATTTTCTATGACTTTGGCTGAAGCAGTGGTGATGTTTCCTAAGATGCCTCTCTCTCCTTACAGCCGTGCCTTTGCAGGCAGCAGAGCAGAGAGGGAATGCTAAACATTTTCCAAGCTGTCAGAAACTGGCTTGGGTACCTCATTCGGTTCTCCTTGGCCTGCTATACATTTTCAGCATACCTGAAGGTTTTTTTACCCTTCATTGGCTTTGATGATTCCCAATTCCCTTTGTTCTGTTCTCTCCACTTATCCTTCAAAGGACTTTCCTCATTCCTGATCAGCTTAGATCTACTGCCTAGTGTCCAGTCGCCATGATCCCCCTTCCAGATATGTAAAAGACATCTTTGAGACCCCTACCACACGGCCTCTTTGGCTGACTAGAGCCCTCCAAAATCTTCCACAAAGCTCTAGTTTCTTGCAAATCCCTTATGAAGCTCTTTACCATTGAGTCTGCTGAGGAAAAAAAAAACAAAAAAAACCCAAAAACTTGAGAAATTGGCCAATGCTTATCAGACTGACCAAGAAAGAAAATGTTTCCTTGTGTTATTCTGTCTCTTTGCATGAGGGTGTTTTCTCTTGCCTTACACTTTTCATACAAGCTCTGAGAGACAGAGACTGTCATTTTAATCTATGTTTTTCAATGCTTAGCACAATAGTTCATGAAGAGGCCTCTGGGCATTACAGTAATATAAACAGCAGTAACAAAATAAATATGATGGCTATTCCTAAGGCGTGGCTTGAAAAAACTACCTGGTCACTTCACTTGTCTGGACCTTTGTTCATTCAAAGTCAAAGAGGTGAAAGAGCAGAGCTTTCTCAGTAAAATCTCTCAACCTTTCCTAACCCAAGTAATTTCTGCAAGTTCTTTTTATTGTTACTTGTCACATTACAGTTCCGCACAGTTAAAAAATACCGTAGAAGCTACAGTTATTATAGTTATTAACATTTTATGGCCTTGTTATTCATACCTTAAGCTCCTTAAAATGAAGTGGTGCATTTTAAGAGAGCAGCATGTATTTAATTGATTCCACTGTAAAAAGATTGCCCTACTTCAGTGGTTTCCAATCTTTTTCCTTGGGTTTTGCTTCTATTAATGATGACAATATCAATTTTATCTCTTTAAGAGAAGTGATACAAAGCAGTTCAAATTTTCTTACTGTGATGTATATCTGCTTGGTTTAAACGTTTTTCCCTCTCTCATAATCAAACACCATGGAAAGATTTGCAGTGCTCTGAGCTACCTGTTCATGCACATATCTACCCCACTTTGGAGTACAATGTCGTGGATTCATTGGCAGTATAATTAATCTTGAATTATACACATTTGTTATGGTGTAAATGCATATCCTTGGACAGCTACCAGCAAGTTGCTGATGTCCGTGGGAGGAGTTTATGTCACCTAACTTTAGATGTCTGTAGAGTAGATACCTATATCTACAGCGAGTTATTTAGAATCCACTTCCAATCGCCATAGAGCTACAGGACCGCTCACTTGAACAAACTTAGGAATGTATTGCACCATAAGATCCATCTCCCTCTAGACAGGCCCCCTTTTCTCCCTTGATTGTGTGGGAATCCTAGAGTAAAATATTTGAAGAATAAGCCATGACCCCGGTTAGCTTTGGTGTGGTGGCAGGTTCTTTGTAAGCCAAAGTTTCTCTGTGTCGAGTCCCAAACTCTAAATACTTAGCGCACATTTCACTTCTGTTTTGTACATCTTCTCTACCAAGAGACAGAGACAACCTTACTCTAACTGCTTATACAGTTGCAAGCACAGGGGTCTTTATTCACCGCAGGGGATTGTAATCATTGGAACATAAAACTAAACAATTCTGGGCAGTCACAAGTACTGAAAAACAGCTTCCTTATCTTTTCTGACTGCAAGAACTTCAGACACCTGCATTTGGACAATGTAAGCTCATATTTCTATGAGATCAGGAAGGTCAAAAACAAAGAGAATGAAAAAAGCATAGGCAATTGAATTACAGAGCAGTGATAAAGTCAAAGTAGTATATGTTCACATTATCTTTCCCAGACTGCATGAGTCATTACAATTCTGATACTTCAGTGTCCTGGCAAAGATTGATGGAATAGGAAATGGCCACTCATAAATTCATTGTCATAAAAGAGGGTAATGAGAAAGGAAAGCAGTACAAATGTAAACCATTCTTCTCTACATCACATACCCATACACCTGGCACATTTCTGCTCTGTTGGCAGCTTCTGCTCTGGAGAGAGCCAGGAGCTGAATGTGGTGTGGCTGTTGCCAAACACACTGAACAGAGCAGAGGTGTATTCTAACTTACACAGCGTGCCAGGACAGTGTCTGGGAGCTCACGTAACATCTGCCTGTATGTTTCAGTTAATCTGAAACCCCAAAATATTCTCCAAGTATATATATATTATTTTATTTTTCTACTTTTAAGACTTAAAAAAAGAAAGGAAAAGTGGAAACAGTTCAAAACTCAGTAATTAATTGTGATGGCACAATAACAAAATAGTATACAAGGCTTGCTGGACCACTAATCTGAAAATCTTAAGGTACTTTCAAATACAGATGAATTCCCTTTGTAAGTAGGTGGATTTTTTCCTCCTTATTTTACACACACACAAAAAACAAAATGGAGAAAAAATTAAACTGCTGTACTTGAGTTGTGTTGCATTTCTAGGCCTGAGCTGAATAACTGTCCTGGTTTTGGCTGGGATAGAGTTCATTTTCTTCCCAGTAGCTGGTATAGTGCTGTGGTTTGGATTCAGTACAAGAAGAATGTTGATAACATGCTGATGTATTAGTTGTTGCTAAGTAGTGTTTACACTCTTCAAGGACTTTTCAGCTTCCCATGCTCTGCCAGGTGCACAAGGAGCTGGGAGGAGATACAGCCGGGACAGCTGACCCAAACTGGCCAATAGGGTATTCCGTACCATACGACCTCATGCTCAGTATATAAAGCCGGGGGAAGAAGAAGGGAGGGGGGATGTTCAGAGTGATGGCATTTGTCTTCCCAAGTCACCATTAAGTGTGATGGAGCCCTGCTTTCCTGGAGATGGCGGAACACCTGCCTGCTGATGGGAAGGAGTGAATGAATTCCTTGTTTTGCTTTGCTTGCGTGCGCAGCTTTTGCTTTACCTATTGAACTGTCTTTATCTCAACCCACGAGTTTTCTCACTTTTATCCCACCGGGGGGGAGTGAGCAAGCGGCTGTGTGGGGCTTAGTTGCTGGCTGGGGTTAGACCACGACAGTAACCTGTTGACCTGACTTCCTCAACCCAAGTCAAAAGAAGATCTTTTGTTCAATGAGAAGAAAACTCACCTAAGCAGTCTTCTCCTGAGTTTCCTAATATAATGAGAAGTCAAAAAAGGGATACAAAAAACACAAGAAAGTTATGAAGATCACAAGATCATAGACTCATGGAATCATAGTATGGTTGGGTTGGAAGGGACCTTGAAAGGTCATCTAGTCCACCCCACTGCAAAAAGCAGGGAAATCTTCAACTAGATCAGGTTGCTCAGAGCCCCATCCAACTGACCTTGAATGTTTCCAGGGATGGGAAACATCCAAGATCTTGTAGCTGTTCTTCTTTGATTATCTGTTTTTATTAAATGAAGCATTTCTATTGTGATTATGGCCTTAGTATTGCTGCCTATGTAAGATGGCAGTGAGAGATTCACAACTGAAGGCATTGAGAGGTGGGAGAGAGACACGTGCTGACTGCTACTTTTGGCCTCTCTTTCCATCACCTGCTTGGCTATTGCCTGGTGCCTGCAATCCTCTCAGGTGTGACGCTCAGCCCTTGTCCAGCAATCGCTGATCCGTCAGTAACTCATCCACTCACGTTCCCAAAGAAGCCAAGAGGCTCAGGCAGGTAGAATAGAACCTGACCTCAAGCATCACAAGCAAATCAGTTGATAGCTAGAAGCTAGTAGTGGAAGAAGGCCTTCTGAGTGTTCGGTCCTCCATGCCACCTCTCCACCACAGCAAAACTGGTCTCCTTAAAATATTCATTTTGCTGCGACCATCCTAAATTCTCCATGAGTGTAGTGCACAACACAGATTGCAGTGCTGCAAAATTGGTGGTGACTTTTGTGGTGGGAATTCATTGCACCTGATACTATCCAACCAAAAGTCAGGCCTCTATTCCCATCTTGTCATCTGGGTCCTTTGCTAAAGGTAATACCTCCCTTTGTGAGTGATTATTGCCATTAATTCTGGAGGTAATCCCTTCCTAATAATTAAATTATCACCACAGCAGTTCTTTCGGCCTGTTTTGGCCTAGCATGAACAGCCCTTCTTGCACAGACTATTGAAGGAAAGTAGAGGACTAGCTAAGGACTGACTTGGATTACCAAAGGTGAATAAACTGAAGTAATCTCTGACAGGCATCAGTGTTCAGGAGTGTCTCTGTCCCTCAGCTTAAATGAGAATGTAACCCCATTAATCTTTCCTGTTCCCCCTGGCCCTCATGTTTCTTCATCTGTTCTTCTTTGCTGTTCTTGATTTGCTCTTACTCTATGTGAAAAAGTTAATCTGGAAGGCCATATTTTTTACTAATATTTGTAATAGAACTATATTAATTCATTTTTTTTGCAAATGCTATAGTATAGAACATAATGAGATTGAAAACTCACATAATTCCTCTGTACTTTAATATTTCCTCTTACTCCTTTCTTTCATTGGACTATTTCTTGTACATAAATGACTTCACTTCTCCTCCCAAAATGTGAATCTCATTGTTTGCTGGTTTCTGCCTATGCTTCTAACCCCTGTTTTCTTTCTGTCCTTTTTTCTTTCTATTTCTTTTGTTTGTTTGTTTTCACTTTCTCCAATATCTGTGAATTTAACCGCTGTTCGTCATCATTAGTGAACATATTAATTAAAATACTGACACACTTTTTAAGAAGCTTGTTTGACACCTCTGCTGTATCTAGTATGTACTGTTACTGACTTTGGTGTTGACAAATGCAGTATTTTTACAATAGCTAATATATTATATTATTCATACAGTTGTAGTTTTTACAGGAAAAGTTAAATAATTTAGCATTATTTTACCACTTGTGCTCTTT
>NW_009204926.1:5692-25481 GCF_000690835.1 Fulmarus glacialis
TCCGATTGAAGTATTATTATATTTTCCTGGTTCTTCTGCAAGGGTATTGCATAAGCACATGGGGGTCAAAGAAAAGAGCTACTAGGAAGAAAAGAAAAGTGTCTGCCAAATATTGTTGAGCAATGCATTAACATTATTCAAATTCCTTTTAAAGAGCAGTCCTTCCCCCCACAGTTTCTTCTTGACAGGTGTCAGTTGATGAAGAGATGAGTGCGGGGGTGGGTGTTCTTATCTAAAAGGATTTTAAATAATGTTACTGACATTATTTGAATCAAAATTACTGCCTAAGTAATGTTATAAGGAGTTTTGTCTTTTAAAGGGTATTCAATTATGTTACATTTCTCAGTAGCCCTACCCTTCAAACTCCCTTCCTCCCCGTGTGAGACTTACGTGTTTGCATTTTCCTGGGGTATAAGATGCCATAACTGCACATGATCGGTCACAGTTATTAATTGAACATTTCACAAATATTGGTCTAAGGAGACACAAGTGAACTTCAAGGGTTTGAAGTGCTGACTTGGTTTGCTGTGAACCTGGGGCAGTTCAGCAATTCTGCAGCTGTGGAGTGATGGGGGTCCTGAGGCATTGGGTATGAGTGATTGGGTGTGCACTGTGCTTTAAGAACAGCTGAAAAACAGCAGTGGATTTCTAGCAGAGAATTTTAAGTAAACTTAAGAGCACTACAGTTCTGCTCTGTGCCCTTTCTCCCTCTGTTTTCCTTTCTGATGTATTTAAAAAAAAAAAAAAAGTGTTTTTCAGCCTCTTTGGGTGAGTCGCCCTCTTTGAAGTAAAACTAATAGCATGTTTTTTCCTTAAACTTGCTCTGAAAGTAGGAGTAATAAATCCGTGATGCATCCGTTGAACTTATTTGTGCATATCTTTTGAGATGGCAGCAAAGAAGCTGGCATAGTTCTAAAGAGTGGCAAATGATGTATTTGAGGAAAAGTTTGCATTTTAATAACTGTGTCCAAAACTAGCTGCTGTTGTTGATAAACACGAAAAAAGTGTTCCTCTCAATACATTACAAGGAATAATTAACAGGTGAAATGGGGAAACAAAGAATAAGATTTCTTTTAATTCTATGTCTGATTCTGCTGGTAACTCATTAGAGAGCAGCTCGTCATAGAATAGATTAGGTCTTCTTCCCGTAACCTCTGTGAACTGATGTAGCAGTGTTAGAGGTGCTTGGAGGAAGACCCCAAGGTAAGTTTAAAATCTCTTTCTTAATAAAGGTTTCCAAAATTTGAAATGCTGAGGAACTGTGGAATTTTTCAGAAATTATTCATGTCCTGTAAATATAAGGGAAAACAAGCATTAAATAGTCCTAAACTGAAAGAGTATCAATAGAGTATAAGTTTATCAGACAATACCTATCAACTAATATGCAAACCGTATAGTCATATAACTATAATGGTTCGTGACTAAAAACAGCTGTTAGCTGAACATTTGAGAAATGTTGGTATAAGTAGATGTAACTCAACAAACCAAAACAAAAGTTGAATAAAATTCTTCCCCAATAATAAAAATTCAGAGAACCACTGAAAACCTAAGAAGTTAAAAAAAAAGTTTCCCTAGTAAAGTCTCATCCTAGTATAAGTTGGTTCCCTATGGTAAATTTCCTAGATGTGTACAAGAATCCTCCAATCCCTCCAAAAGGAATTCTATTCATTATGTATTTCTTTGCCCTATATCGAATGAATCTGGGAAGAAAAACAATTAGTACACTTTCCCTTCCATAAGCTGAATTTCAGGGAGGCTTAGAGATGTTACTCAACCTGATTATGTTATTTGCAGTATCCTGGCTGACTACATAAATAGACCAAAAATTATTTCTACATGTTTTGTGTGATTTAGAGATTTCATTTTTAATACATGTGTAAATATTTATCGTATAAGTGTGGGGAAAAAAGTTCCTAGAGCTGCTGTGACTTTCTATTAGACAAATAACCACCTAGGCAGAGAAATATTCTATGACGTAGCCAAGTAAGTAAGGCAGTAAACAAAGCAACAAGCAGAATCTGGAACTTGGCATAATGCCCATTTTTCTTCTGTTTCTCCAGAAAGGTCCATAGGGGATAAGTTTTTCTAGATGATTGAGAAAGCCAAGCTGATCACAGCATACTCTAAAATGTAGAATTATTTCGGAGAATTTTACTTCACCTCCTCATCCTCACTAATAACTATTTATATAGCATCCTATGTTTATGAGGTTCTCTTCAGGAATGATGAAAAAGACATGATGTCTAGCTCAAAGTAGAGAAACAAGGATCATAACAAGAGATGAAGGAAAGTGTGTGGGAGGAAGAAGGTTTATAACAAGTAAAGGTAATTAGGTGGTAATTGCATATAGATTTCAGCATTTAAACTTAGAATCAGGACAGAGAGAAAAAGAGGAGTAGCTTGATTTGAGTGTAAAAATTACAGCTCTGGAGAAGGCATTTGAAAGCGGGAAGAGTAACCCCCAGCTCAACAGAAAAGAGTGAGATACAAAAATGTATATGGAAAAAGGTGGAAGATTGGGATTGTGAGTTTCTAATGGTCTGCACGTCTCAGGAGGCCAGAAAATTGTCAAAAGACTGGGGTAAAAGATGGGACTTAACATCTTTAAGTCCTTCCCTTATATTTTCCTCCACTCCACTGATATGTTTACATGTCTTGCTTGGTATCTAGCACCTGGAAATGCAAAAGTTTGCTAGCAAGACAGACAGTGTCTAAGCTACGGGGCTGTGATAATTTACACATTTTTGACCCCAGCAGTTCCCAAAGAATACAAGGAAGGCAAATGCTCTTCTCTGAAATCTATCACGCGCATGAGGGACCCATACCAACCTGTCCTCCACACCATCTTCCTGCAGAGAAAGTTGCTAGCAAGAGATCAGCTGAAAAGTTAGGCTTTCATTCAGTATAAATTTGGAAGAAAAATTTAGGAATGTATAACGGAGAGGAATCTCTTTGGTCAGCGCATCCAGTCCTCTGCACACTTTATCTCACAGGATCCCTTTTGTGAATATAACCTACATCTTGAAATTAGCTCAGAGGTTATTTCTCCCCTACTGTTCTGGCTCCAGATTTGCTCTAGTGTTTAGGTTTTCTTCATAGTTCCTAATTAAAACACATTTATGACCAGTTTAAGACCCATTGGGCCTTCTGGCTCTAGTTCTTTTTCTTCTTCTCTGATACTTTTCCATCCAGTGTATTTTTAAAGAGCAATCATAAACTGGTCTCTTGCCTTAATAAAAGCTTCTCCTTTTCTAGACTATCAAAGTAGACCTCTTGTGCACCAGACTATGCAAATGCTCCTGCTCAAGTTCATATTTGCAGGTAAAGACTTTTAAAGACTTTTTTTGTAGCACAAACACTTTCTTACCATTGCAACACATACCTTTCTCTAAGTATCATATTATTCATCCTATCTTCTTGTACTTCCAGTACCTGAGAATCTTTTCCTCACTCTCCCACAGAAGAATGTAGTTATGGTGACATGTGCATTTTTCACCTCTACACCGTACTGCTGTTCTTCATTGCATATATTGCTGAATGGAAGAAAATAATGTACAGTCTCAGCTGGTTACTGACCTCCCCCATGTATCAAGATGAGCCATAAACATATCTGTTGCTCCCTTGGCTGTCGGTGAACTCTGCTCATCAAAGCAACTCATAAATAAGGCTGCAAATACCTTAGAGATTCTCCTTCTAGGTGCTTAAGCAACTGCTGGAATAATTTTTAACTATCTAAGCATAAGACATGCAGCAAAAAAATGATTTCATTGGAGATGAACAGGTTGAATAAGCTTCCAAAAAACATCAGCACTGAATCGACCCCCTTGTTGACCGCATCAAGAGATTTCCCTGTTTGATCAAATCTTTCCATAATAAACAGAATGAAATTTGTAACAACTATCCCTGTATAAAAATGATCTTACCCTCAACAGAACTTTGGCCATTTATTATCTGCTAAACACTCAGATATTCTAATGATAGTAACCAAAGCGAAGGCTGTAGAAGTGTAATATAGGTTTTACTCACTGCAAGCAAGTCACAGTATTTCTGCTTTTCAGATCAGTACATTTTATTTCACAAGCAGAAAGAATATGAATATTATCGTAGTCCATGGCATTTGCAAGGGTGTCCAAAATGGATATTTATTAAAATCAAAACAAAGCTTCTTTGGAGTCCAGTTGGTGTTTACTAAGCTCTTCCTTTAAAAAAAAAAAAAAAATTACTTGGACCTTTTCTTGCATTTGCAAGATGAAGAAGAATGAAGATACGTAGCCAAGTAGGAAGCAAAGACAAAAACAATTCAGAAATTCTCGTATTAAAAAAAAAAATGTTTTTTGAAAGATTTTTTCACTTTTTATTAAACCAAGAAATTTTCCGTAAACTTAGGTCTCACAGGGTGATATTTGGAGTGAATTTCAGGGAATTTTTAAGAAAGTGCTGTGTATCTTTCTTTGATTATACTTAACAAAAGATGAAAGAGTAAATAACTAATCAGCAATTATCACGTGGAGCTCACTGTCACAAAATAGCCCAGCCGAGCACTTAGCAGGAATCCCAGGGATACACACAGTACTGCAACATACAGCGGTGGCAAAATCAACTAGTGTGCACGTATATTTGCACAAATGCCTCCAACCTAACAAAATAATCAAAAGATAAGGGCAATACAGTTCCCTTCCTACCCCGCAGCGTGAGGGAAGGAAGGAGAGACCCATGCTGGTGTGTGCCGACATCAATGAAGTTGAGGATTAGGGGAGTGTAGGTACTAGCGTGGGTACCCATAGGGATACAGTCATCATGTCTCCAACGGGAGGAGCATAAAAAATGGGGAAAACAGCTCTGAGAAGAGGGATGTGTGCTTGTAACCCCCACATCCCCCGTGGGAGTTGTGTGCACTCAACGTTGTGTGTCTGCGTGGGTGCGTGTGGGTGTGATTACAACTTTTGGGGATTAGTTACAGGAGGATGTCTTGAAACGCGTAGGCGTTCGTTAGCATTTTGCAAGTGTCTGGTGTTGCGGTTTATTTGTTTTATTGCTGAATTGATCCTGACTGTATAGCTCACTGATTGCAAGATAATGATGTGTCGCTAACGAATCGACATACCTCCTTGATACTGATTTGGTTTAAAGCGCATGAATTGAGCAGGTATTTTTCCTCTGCAACACCTAGGAATGGAGGCACTGGTTTTAAGGCACAGTAATAACTTACACTCTTGGGCCACAAATCAAATCTAAAGGCAACTTTTGGGGGCATATTTGTAAAAATATAAGATTTTTTTTTTTTAATTATGATTTACAGTCATCACACTAATTTTCAAAGTAATACCGTATGACAGGATGCTTCCAGACCTTTTCAGCTGAACTGAAACAGAAAGGCTCTCAGAAGTGGCTTTTCCAGGACATATCTAGCTCAGTGTCATAGAGACAACTCTGAATTTCAAAGGGCTCAGGTAAGCTTCTGCACTTCTTTGCTGGTAAATCACCCTGGCCTCCTAGCTGGAGAAATTCAGACCAGATTCTGGACCAGTATTCCATTTCATGGACTACCCAGTAAGTACCAGAATGAAAAGGACAGCCAGAGGTGGTGGTGCTGTCAGAGGAGAGCTGTGGGAAAGAAATAAGCAGAAGTATAAAAATATATATATTGGAAAGAGAGACAGAGTAGAGGAAGCTGAGAATTCAGAAGTACATCAGAACACCCACTGAGTTTGTTTTGAACTAATCCAATCCATTTTTATTTTTTTTTTATTTTATTTTTTTGGTCTGAAAAGTAAACCCACCAATTCTTTCCTGCTGGTCTCTATGCCTCTTTTAACTACTTTAAAAAAAAAAAAAAAAAAATCAAAGAATTACAGCACAGCACCATCTATGGTTACTAAAACTCCTCAGAACCACAGCATTAGAGACACCGGGCTGTGCTCAGCAGAAAATGAGCTGTTATTTAAAAATATCAAAGAAGAGCTGAAGCAGTAGTAATGGGAGGGGGGGTCTCCTGTGTAAAACTTGGGTTACAAAAATATTCTCTGATGTTATTGGGGCCACATTCCAGGAAGCTGAGATAGAACTTCACAAAAAGTGTAACCAAGTGTAGTTTATATAAAGAAAAGGAGGAAGAAAATATTTCACTGACACAGGGAAAGATTGAATGCAATTCTAGTATGAGCGGTCTGGTAGCTACGAGAGATGATCAGGAGCCAAGATATCATATCACTGCATCACCCTAAAAAAGATCATCTTCAGCAAGCCTTGCAACCTCTAGCTATAAGCAGAGATGCTCTATATTTTTGGAGGTTTCAATGAGACCATTAACTTCTTAGAAGAAAGGTTATTAATATGCAATAAGCTCAAAAATGTTAAAACCAAAGCATTAGTTTACCTAACTGAAAAATAAAATTAAAAAGCAACAGTTACTGAAACATGCAGATAATATTCTTGACCAACTCCTTCCTATGGGACGTACTTTTTTTTTTTTTTTCGCTTTTTCCTTTTCTCCTTAACATTTTCATTCATGTCTTTAAGAGGATGTATATATGACATGCCTGATATACCTGTCACAGTTGTTCGCTTTAAAAGAGACCTAATTCTGTTCTTGCACAAAGAGTTATTTCTTGGCTCACTGAATTACACCTGCTTTGCTTCGCTGTGAATGAAAGGAGTTTTAAACTGCTTCTCAGGATACTACAGAGGCAATAACAAACTCCTGCAATGGGGTTTACATCAGACAGACAGACAAACGAGATGTCAATCCACAGATTCTGGCAAAGGAGGTTCCCATGGAATCACAGATACTTCCTAGATGTAAAAAATGCTATTTTGAGGTCTCTTGAATTGGATAAGGAAATATTTGCTAATAAGGCTGGGATTTACCTCATCAAGATTTAGCACTCTCAAGTTTGGCATTATTCAGGTCCTGCCTATGGTCAGTAGGAAAACAGAGGCATCCTCAGAAGGTATGGTCACGCTCATTGTCGTGAATACTCAGGTCAGGATGGTTTTCTAAGTGGCATGTCTCTCCACTAAGTACAGAAGGAACTCCAGCTTAGCCTACATACCTAATTTTTCACAGTCTAAATTTCAATGAAACGGATTTCACGTTTCACCTTATTTTAGGAGGGAATTAATTAGTGTGGTAGGTGCTTAACCTCTGAAGGTTAGAATAGAGCAAAATGGACTTCCCTGGGTCTCAGATAATCCGTATGAGGACAGAATCCACTCGTTAGTGACAGGGCGGGAACTCTAGACTCAAACAACCTGTGTAAGTGAAAAGTAACAACATCTCAAGATTAACGCAGGATTCTAAAAAATTGAACCTCCCCCTCCCAAGGTGTAACAGGATTTGGGTAAAATGTTCTTTTATGTTATTCTGAAAATTTTCCTTAAAGAGAACGCACAAACGTCCTCAAAAATTAATCATGATCAGATACCAAACAGTAGAATGGCAAACTAATATCTTTTTCAATTTTAGGCTATATTAATAATATGCTTCAACATCAAATTTGTTTTCAGCCAATTGGTTTAAATGTAACTCATCTCAGGGGCAACTGGAGTTTGTTGCAGAAGTATCGGTTCATTTTCAGGAGTGTATAACCTCTGAGCATGACTGCTGTAGTTTAACTGTGGGGAAAAATATTTGACTACTTTTGATCAGACTAAAAATACAGAAAAATCCAGGGAAGGTGACAGCCTTGTTCATCAAACGAAGACACACAGTCTTCATTTCAGTTAACGATGCCAAGTAATGGCATGCAGAAGATCATTTCAGTGACATAGAAAGAAGAAAGAGAATACTTCTATTGTTAATTACAACAATTAATTTCTGATGGATAGGACAGTTAATGGAACAAAATAATTACAGGAGGATTGCCTAACTTAGTTATTTGATTATTCACAATTTTGAGAGAGAAACTTTTCTGCTCTGCACGGAGCACAGTCCTGCTCCCATGGATTTCCAAGCTCTGCTCGCAAAGCTGAACGAACTGGAGATTTGGTTCTCCAAAGATACTTGAGAAACAGGAAAGTTCTCCTGAATCAGGGCCTCATGGCTAGCTAAAAAAACCATGGGAAGTACTTTTTGAGCTTTCCAACCCATACAAGATGAGAAATGCCCAATCCAGAAAACATCCTGTTGTGGTGGCAGGACCCTTTCAGATCCAACAGTAAGGAGGGCTGAAGGAAATGGCTGCCGACTTATAGCTCCAGTCTGAAAAAAAGCAATTCAACAGGATTTTTCTGTAGGCGATTCTTCTCACAAGATGAGAAATTGGAAAAAATATAAATAGCCTCTCACCAATAAGCGTAGTCACCTCAACTAAACAGGGACAAAATCTAGAAAGTCTACTCCGCAAAAGTGATAATCATATTGTGTTTCTTTATCTAACTCTGAAACTTTTAGGAGGTTAAGCTTGACATTATTTAAAAAAAAAAAAAGAAAACAAAAACATAAAAGGAAACCAAGTAGCCAGAGTTTACATCAGGGAACAAAGTGAAATCTTTCCTGCACAAGTGATTATCAAATTACAGACCTGTCAGTACAGTTTCCTGCAAAGGGTCAGCACCTTCTCTTGTTCCTGACAGACAAAGAAAGTGTGACAGGCTTGATCAATATTTCAGTTAACTAAACAGCTGGCTAATAACAGGACTTGTGACAGACAAAGGTTTGTTTCCAGACAATAAAATAAATGTAATGCCAAAGATGTGTTTTAATTTCTATTTTGTCTTGTTTTCCTTTTCTTGCTTGTTGAACAGCTTGCATTAATCCGAATTTTCCCTCTTCAAGCTTGAGATTTGTGTGATCAAAAAGAAATTTGCAACAAATCTTAGCTGTGGAAAAAATAATCAGAAGGCCATGTAAATTAAAACAAGAACATTTTCGGTTATCTATCAGTTGTAAAAGGACAGCTACATTGAAAGGGAATTTTAACACATTAAATGCATTTTCATGTCACTCATGTGATGAGCCCTCTCCCGTTTTCCCACCTGACTGATACCAGGGAAAGCCTGGGGGTTACAGGGCCACGCAGGCAGATCTCTCTGGCAGAAGAGAAGACAAGATCCATCGCTAAAGTATTTTCCTTGCATTAGTGATGTCTGAATTCCAGCTGATGAAACTCCACGGAAACCTGAGCAATTTTACAATACTTTTAATTCTTGCAGTGACTTTTTTTAACCTAGCAGCACCCTACTTTAGAAACCCAAACCCTTTCCTTTAGGTTTCCAGGAACCTCTGATGGGAGTGAATTTCAGCTCAAGGCAAATGTGATGGAGTCTGACCATGCAACTTTCTCCCTTTGGAAGCAAAATATGTTCACTGCAAGGGGAGTGTGTGTTTAAAATGGAAACTTATGCGTGCGTCAATGGTGCACTGTAATAAGAGGAACGCTGAGAACAAAAGCAGCACAGACCTCAATGATATCCTAAGCTCTGCCTTTGCAAACTATTTCCCTTAACTGCTGCCCTTACCAGCATTTGTTCTTTGGTCGGTCACAGCCGGATTTAGAGGACAGCATCAGAGCTCCCGCCTATTCTGCCGCGCACAAAGAATTCTGAAAAGGATTATATTGCAGATTTCTCCTTCTGTATAGTCATAACATTTAAAATACCATTAAACCTTTGCTTTTGCTGCTCTGTGGGTTCCTGTACCCTACAGCTTACCACATTTCAGAGTCTGCAGGGGTTCATATTGTACTCCAAGCTTTGTGTAATGTTGTAATGTTTCTATAAAGCCATTATGTGGAAGAATGTTGCAAGCTTTGTTTCTTATTTTTCTACAGCATTTTGTGTGACACTTATTTATATACCTTAATATGTATTGTAGTCCCTAGTGATCATTTTTCCTAGTGATCTAACTTGTCTGAAAAACCCTAAAGGCCGTAAACGCAGTGGCTCTATATAATCTCAAGGCTTTAAAGCCGAGCTGTTCTGATGCTGCGTTCAGCAGCTAAAGCTTTCCACTTGAGCTATCATCTTTGTGTGCAGAGTGTCAGCTGCATCTGATACGACTCGCCCTTTCGTGTGACAAAAGCTGCACTTCTGGAAAGAAGAACCACCCCAAAAGATGCCTCTTGGCAATGGCACGCATTGATCTGGCCGAACACACCAGGTCTGTGCAGGGGGACGGAGGGACTTCCCACCCCCTCAGCTCCAACCTGCCAGAGACGAGCTACAGCCTTTGCTTTGTCAACTGAGTTACACTGATGTGGCCAAAACCACGGGGTTCAAAGAGGGGTTTAGTCCCATTTGAAAATATTTGTGTCCAAGCTTGCTACAAATAGATGGAGTATTACCTTAACAAGTGCTCCATCATGGAAACTTTCTCTCCGAGATGTCCAGTATGTATTTCTTCCTTTTTTTACCATCCATTATGATGCTAAGCACCTCATGACAAACTGATGCTGGGGAGAAGGAAGAGAGCTGAGAGGGAAGGGAAAACTGCAGTTTACCTTTCAGTGGCTTCTGTTTGTGTTTATATTTCCACCCCCCATGGACATTACTTAATGCCTCGAGAAACCTTTTATCAAGCCAGAAGAACACCAGCCCCAGCAGGTTATGGTAGGGCTTACGCTGCTTGATTCAGACTTTCATGCTGACTCAAATTACTTTCTATCACACATCAAAGAAACCTCCAAAATTTGGCATGTTCAAATTACTGCACTATTTCTGGGTGTTGTTTATTACCACTCAAAGCCTCCAGGCTCAATTAGCTGTTTCATTTTATAACAGCCTTTAGCATCCATGCATTCATGCATGAATCCATCCCTCCCTCATTGTAGATTCTGAAGGCTATTTTCCCCAAGGCTCCCTCCACAGATTATAGCCCTTCAACAGCCCAAATGGACAGGGCTTTCTATGAGGCAAATCTCTCAGCGGATGCTAAGGTCTTCTGATAATCACTAGACCTCACATAGGTGAGGTGGAACCTCAATCTCTCCTTGAAAGCCAATCTGCCTCAACTGCCATTTATTCTGCTTAACTTTGGTCATAAAAAATTTAGGCAGCTAATATAACCGAGTCGCTTAAATTCCCCGTGAATGCCATGAAGAGACACAACCATCAGTACTGAGCAATTCATTCCTTTCAAGGGTAGATGTCTGCGATATGTAGGATGGATTGCCCATGGAGGTGCTACATTCTCTGCATTGGCTGTAGATAATTACCTTTGATGACTAACTTTCATATGGTTAAAATTAGATGATGTGATGATAGAATGACCTTGCACATGAATGGTTTCCAGTACAGGCAATTTTTAAAACCTATGAGCATTTTGTTATACAAATGCTGAGATATAAACATGAGATGTTAGTAATAACAGCGGCATTTACAATACTTCACATTTTTCAGACCACTTGAAAACATCTAACAGTTGTTGAGTTTTATGTTTTGGTTTGGCTTTTTTGTTCATTTTGGTTTTTTGGGGTTTTGTTTGTTGTGTTTTTTTTTTTTTTTAAGTTCAGGCTTATTTAAAGCTCATCAGAAGAAATAGACTGAATCCAATGGCTACATCTCCAGGTCCACGTTACCCAGGTGTGTGCAGATTTTCATAAATTACATTTGAGACAAAGGATTGTTAAGAGTCAGGCAGAGCTCTGAGAAGGATTGGCTACATGTTTTCCTTAAAATGAGCATTCAAAAAGCACCACAAAGACTTTGGTATTCTGAAGCGATTTTTTTTTTTTTCATTTGAAAACCTAGTAGAACAGTGAGGTTTAGAAACAGAGAAATTCAGTCAGTCCATAAAAAAGAAATGGTTTGAATACAAGTCTCCTCCCTGCTCCCTGCCCTCTCCTCCCTTTCCCCTTACTTATCATCAAACAGTATCCAGCTTTGTGACATAGAATAACCTCCAATAAACTCCACACAATCCCCTCGAGGCCAAGGTCCATAAATGCTTCTTTCTTTTTGTGAGAGAGAGGAAGATGGGAACCCCATCTCAGGTTAAGTTTATGGAGCACTTGCTGCTCCCCAGCCGGTTCCCAAAGCCTGACCCTTCCCAGCGCTCTCGGCGTTTCATCTCTTCTAGAGCACACAGCTAGCACTAAGGAAAAAAGACATCTAGTAAAACCCCTTTGAATGAGTATTATTGACCTTTGGAATATTATTGCCTTAATCTCACCTGGTAGTAGACATAGTTCAGAATTTGTTGAGCATTTGTTAGATTTTTGAAGAAAACAAATGCTGATTTCTTATCTTCTGCTGCCAATGACTATCTAATTCAAAGAAAAATAATAGCAGTATAAAATACATGTATAAGGGTTATAAAGCAGTCATAGTATGAGTACCTGGAAACCCTGTCTTGCCTGTCTGAAATGCAGATTCAGAGACTCCAGGGAATCCCACCAATGCGGAATTCCATCAGAACTTAGGAGGAAAGTTAATGTTTGTCCCAGAGCTAGCTGGGCTATAAGCAAACTTCACAGAAAGGAAAGAATAAGTGAATGAAAACGGGAAAGCATTCTCAGGTAACCACAGGTATCAGGACTTTTCCGTTGGGTTAAGTTTCCTTTGAATGATTTCCACACCAAGAAACTTATGAAGCCCCTGCCTGCTCCTGGATCACAAACCAACAGCGGTGTCAAAGACTTCACTATACTTTGTCAGGTTTGTTAGCCTCTATTTCCTGGACCCCATTGCAAAGACACATATTTGGCTTTGTGATGAATTGGGACGATGTGAACTGCCTGGCATTTGATCTAAGTCACGGTATGTGATGAATGCACGGGTATCAAATAGTCTATGACAGATGTGAAGCGTCTGACAGGGAGAAAAAGATGTTCCATATCACAAGAGAAAGGAAGTTTCTGCATTATTTCTCTTTTTATGTTTTCATATCCCATCTTCAGAATCTCATGTTTCTCACTGGATGTTTGATGCCATATTCAGGCAGTAGCAAACAGCCAGAAGGAAGAATCTCACTGATGAAGGGAATCTGATCTGAAAACAGAACCGGTGTTAGCAGGCAGCAGTGAGGGGTATGTTTGCTCAATAGCAAAGTGGAAGAGTGGGTTTTATGAATGACTGCAGAAAGCCAAGTAACCTGTCAGGGAGAAAGAATAATCTGAAAAATTCCTGATAGAAAATTACAGGACAGACTTTCAGCTGGTGTGCAATGGCAGAGAACCATAAACACTGCTGTTAATATTTAGCAGCTTAAGCACTGCGCAAGGCGTTGAAAGGCTGGACACATTTGTGAGGTTTATTCTCAGAGGCTAAGCTTCAGATTTTCCTAAGAGTTCATAAAATATACACTTATTTACTCTCAGAAATAAAACAATGGAATGAATATTAAGAATACGAATGTAATTGTTCTAATTTAAGGTGGAAAAAGTGCTTCACCATTTTTGGTCTTTTAAAGATAAGGTTTTTCTGTATTTACTTCAAGTACGATGTAATCACATAGCTTCAGCACCTGCTGTCCAGAGCCCCTGGTGTCAGGTGAGACACAGACAAAAGACTTGGTAAATACCTCAGCTTTTCTGTGCTTCTATTTTTTCCTGACATATCAAATGGAACAATTTCTTATCTTCCTAGTAGGATGCTGTGAGTAATAACTAACAAATGCCTGCAAGGTTCTAAGAACTTTAATTCTATTTACTGGAGAGGTCAAACTCTTGTGCTTCCAAGAGGAAACAAAGATTTTATAACGTGAAAAACAGAAGTTTGTTCCAGTGCATGCATTAGTCCTGAAGAGAGCCAGTCATCCTTCCAAGCTCATGGCAAAGAGTTGTAATGTGTGGTAGGTAACTTGATACATCTTTATGTGAATTAAGATAATTCACAGGTTTTGTTTCCAAACCATTTGTTATTCAAACCCATGCTTTATTGCAAGGCTATGCGTGGCTATATATCTTCACTCCAAGACAATTCAATAAGAGTAAACTCGGATCTGAAGGTGCTTCTGCTGTCAGTGAGGTCTACTTTATTCCCTGGAGAAAGACACCCTGGTCTGTCAAACCACCTTACACAGAAATGTGTACATATATATATATATATATATAAAAGGCCATGCAGTCATGTTCAAGTGCTGTTATTTAGACTGTAGGTATGTCTGGATGTATCTTAGATGTTTTGAAGACCTCTGTTTGAAGTTTAATATGCTGTTATTCACGTGCAACCCTCATTCATTCACATGATAACGTTACTCTTTGTGCTAGCCAGTTTTAATTTTTTTAGAGGGGCAATAAAAAATACTTCCCAGAGGGTCATGTGAGAGTGTGTTGTTTATTAGCTCTGGGACAGAGACCAATCCTCTTGTATAACCCCTTCTAATGGCAAATTAACAAAAAGGAGGTTTGTGATGGAGGTAGGAAGTACAAGCTGTCTACCTGACAGTAACATGCTTAGTAGTGATGGTGGCTGTCAATTGAGAGACTTTGAATGAAGAAAGCATCCCAAGTCCTGCAACCTTTGCCCATACGCTCAAACTCAAGAAAATCCTTCCAAGTTAAAGTCCATAATGAACTCAATGCACTCAAGCTACATAGGAGCTATATGCAACTTCATGTAATAATTAGATTACACAACTCTTTCTTACAAAAGTAATATTTAATCTGAGCTGCTTGAAAACACATTGGTAAGATGGTAGGCTGCATTATTTCCTAGGTATTTAGAACAGTTGTTGTATACTGTCATCTCATCACTTTGGGTTATTTTAGGTTGCATACAGCCCATCGGAAATGAAGGGTAAAAACCCAATCCGAAAGCAGCGTATTTTTTACATTGTTGTCATATTACATTGTGTCATTTCCTTTGATATTAATAGTTGTCACAGCATATTATGCTGTAGGTCAAGTAAATGATAATGTGATGGGACACACCAGATACAGATAGCAGGAGCTCAATCGGAATTCATTTGCATATCCTCATCGACTTCATTAGCTAGTTGGTATCTCAACATGATCACAGTAGTTTTCAGAAAAATAGAAATATTTTGTCTAAGTACACGTAGTCCAAGTAGGAGTACTAAGTTGTTCATGAGCAAAAGGACATTTAGACTACGTAAGAAAGGATGCTAGTTTTAGATAAGTATATGTAAATATATTACACACACACACACACTTACACGTAAAATGCTGAATCTTATGCTGTGAGAGAAATTTTTTAAATAATACTGGCCCTAAGATAGCTTTTCATGTTCAATAACTCTAAGGGCTTTTAGCTTAGGATAGAGTTTTCCGGCAAAGAGTCTCACCAGTGGAATCCTATCAAACTAGATGGAAAAGACATTTATGAAAAGAGTAAACGTAAATACATTGAGATATTCGAAGTCATCTGACATATTTTAAATTCCATTCTCAGGCTAGAATGGGTTTTGGCTGGGGGTTTTTTGGTTTTGGTTTTGGTTTTTTTTTTTTTTTTTTTTTTTACTTTTAGGGTATGGTACTCTTAATAAACATTAAGTCTTTATGTGCCCATCCCAGGACCAGTATTTCTAATACATACACCAGAATTTCTTAAATGTGGCAGTCCCTTCTATGGCTTAAATACTGAAGATAATCTTATGTCCAGAGAGTTTAAATCCATTCTCAACTCTGAGTTGACAATCAAGATCAAGAAGATTCACTTAAGCATGTACTTAACTTCCAAAGAAAATAGGAGGCATGAGCTACTTTTTAAAAATAAAACTTCAAATAACTTGTAGCTTTAGATATGAGTCATCAGCAGAAATACTATCATAAAAAAAAGAAGGGCCTAATACATCTGGCTAATATTTAAAATAAATTTTATTGCATATAACACTCTTTTCTGACTGGCAGTCTCAGAAAGAAAAGCATTAAAGGGCCCGCATATCTGCTTACATTTCTAGTTTCCAAAAGGATAGGAATTTAGTGAGTCTAGGATGCGTCACCCTCACCATGCATTTTGAGCCGTGTTGACTTGTGCATTTTATAGACTCTGCAATGTCTGCACCATGAATACAATATTTCCAGGACCAGCGAGGCCACTGTACATGTGACATAATATCACCATTTCCCTTAAGAGATTTCTGAAGCAAACAATATCCAGCAGCAAAGAATAATTGCCAATCAGGTCTTCTGATAAAATTGATGGAAAGTCAGAGAAGACATTAAGGATACAGGAAGGGGCTATAGATGATTCACACAAATAGAAAATGTGTTAGATACGGGCTTATTTATACAAGGTTTTTAGCTATAGCTGACTTGCTAGGATGGGGTTGCACAGTCAAATTCAGGTTTCTTTAAGCACTGAGCCTGTAGACCTTCTTCCTATAAAACTAAAAATGTTTGATGTTTAGCCAAATTACAGTTTCAAATTTTATGTTTGATGATACAGCAATGCATACAACCTTATACACATAAAGCATCTGGCACTGTAGAGCCTTAATCTTGGTCCAGTTTAGTAATTTACCGTTAAATAAACAATAATAGTAATAGGAGAATACTGTAGTAGTTATCAAAACACTGTGTTTCTTTAATTTGTAATGTAATTTTAAGGCTAGTTTAAGTATGGGTCTCTTGGAAGGTTACTTCAGATACATAAGACCTTTGGCTGTCAAATTCAGCAGTCAATCATTCCCATATTTATTTATTTTTTCAAATCTGGCCTGCTATAACATAGATAAAGCAAATTTTTTGTTATTTAAAAATAGAAATCCTCTGAAAACTAGCTTCTGTCTGAAACTTTGTTTAACTACTGCATAACTTGATATTATGACTTAAACTCGAGTCATTGTGGAAATTTAAGCGTGTCATAAGCTTAATTTATCCTGGCTACCACCTCTGTAACCTGGAGAGCGTTAATAATATTAGGCCTTCAGTGGAGCTCTTTTCCATACTTGCTAGTTCTGAGCAGGGTTTTACTCTCATGTAGAGTAGCACTGATAAAGTACCCCAGCATGATAAAATTGTGCCCTCCTTAACTTCGTCCATGACTGATTGGGGTTCTGGCCCTAGAGCTTTGCAATCATGATTGACTAAGGTCCAGTTTGAACAGGAATGAAGCAAACTTCCCACCCAACTTCTGCTGGCCACAACAGACACTGAAAATTGAAGCTTTTGGCATGAATTCCTTCTGTCTCAGAAAAGTAGCGAACACGTGTCACCAACCTCCTGGATGACCTCTAGATTATTGTGCAAAAAGAAATAATATTTCTGAATAAAAGCAAGGTGTTGCTTGTTCTAGACTTAATGCTATTTCCATTTGATTTAGCCACCTCTTCAGTGAGTTTTGGTGCCTCTCTGCCTCAACTCTGTATTGCAAGTCTACAGCGTAGGAGAGAGAAGGTGA
This sequence comes from Fulmarus glacialis, assembly GCF_000690835.1. Taxonomy (NCBI): domain Eukaryota; kingdom Metazoa; phylum Chordata; class Aves; order Procellariiformes; family Procellariidae; genus Fulmarus; species Fulmarus glacialis. The sequence continues at coordinate 22,934 of NW_009204926.1, forward strand.
TCAGTGCAGCAGTGAGCTGTGCTGTGCCTGTGTGCCATACAGTGGTTGCTTACAGAGTTGGGTACCTGATGTAGGGCAAGCTTTCCTTTCTTTCTTTTTTCTTATTCTTTTTATGTGTGTAAATGTGTCCTCAGGCCCCATTTTGGTCGCAAGTTTTGATTTCCATAGGATTCCAACAGAAATCAAAAGGTTTTCCTACCCTGTTGGAAGATCTAGTTTTGCGAAACACCCAGATGCTAAAATTTCAGCACAAGATCAGTTCCACTGACGTGGGTGCTTACGCACATTTCTGCATCAGGTCTGAGGTAGATCAGGTACTACAGCAAAACAAAACCACCCACTCCACCCCCAAAGCTGTGCTGAGGTGCCCAAAGCAGGATTGTTTTTCTTGTTGCTTCAACTGTCGGCAAAATGATTGACAAGAGGGTTTGTTATCTTTCTTGAGCAAGTTGATCAGTGACTAACGGTCCTCTTGATTATCACTGAAATACTGCACCAAAACAATTTAGCTGTTAATTTGTCAGATCTGAGTAGTATTCTGAGTCATAAGGCAAATTCATTTTATTTGAACATCGCTTAATAAAACAAGGAGGAGGGAAAAGACATTTAAGCTTGATAAAATACCTCGTTAGTCTATTTATATAACTGTAAATAGACATTTTTCTCCTATTGTTTACATTTCTTTGTTATATTTCAAGGCTTCTTTAATAAGGGAGTTTATATTAAAAAAAACCAACACCAAACACAACTCTTGTGGAAAAGTTTTCTTTCTTCATAAACTATTCCTGCAGAATGTATGATGTAGGCTAGAAACTCTTAGGGGTCTTGGGTACCATATCTGGCTTCCTCGTCGAGGGGCTTCTGATGGAGATCTCTGTCGAGGAAAGCCAGCAGGAGTTGAAGGCACCCTACACACTATAAATGACGTGAACAGGCAGCTTATGAATGCTTCAATAAGCAGACGTGTTGCTTAGCACGCTCGGTGTGGATATACACAGCCAGCCCTCAAAATGACCTCACCGCACTGAGCTCTGTTATTTCTCAGCAGCAGCAGCTCTACCCCACGTCCCGCTGGTTCTCTCTCATCGTGTATCCCACATGCATGTCTACTTGCGATGTTTGTAAATAAAAATGACCCAAAAGACTCCTAACTTGCCCTGTAGATATGGAATATCCAATCTGGGCATGTAACTCCTGGTTCTTCAGTTCAAGTAATGGGGTTGCCCCTTAAAGGACCAGAGGAGAAGTGGATCCTGCAGTAACGGAGGGAGCGGGTGTCTGTGCTACATATCTTAGACCCAATTAACCGCGTGGCAAGCGTACCTTGCTTTGTCAGATGTGTCTGTTTCTACTGCCCGAGAGCTCTCAGAGATAATTGATTCTGGTACTTCTATTACTACCCAGAAACACAAGGGCATATTTTTTACAGTCGCTCTGGCAGTAGTTTGAGGAGAACGTTTTTCCTACAGGATATTGCTTACGCTACCTATTTGTGCCTTCACTGAGACTGTGTGCAGACGTGGCACTCTCATACCATGGTGATGAGCATAACATAAAAGTGACAGATTCAGAATGCCTTTTGTTGCAACTTTTTTATTTTTTATATGTTCGTCTGTGCTCTGTGTTCGGTCAATGAGACAGCCTTTAAATTAAAGAAATTCCTAATACGCCAGCATCTAGAAAAAAGGGATCTGTTATTTATCTGATATCTTCTTCCTTTTTTTTCCCCTTTCTCCACTTTTTATGCTTGTAACTAAACATGGAATTGAACTTGCTCTCCAGTTACAAAATGTCACAGATTTCACAGAGAAATAAATAAAATTACGTATGTGCATTCATGACTGGCTTCATAACAGAATATTTGTGGCGTGCAGAGATAAAAAATGTACACAAAAACTATACATTCAGTATTATCATTCCTGGTTGCTGTGTCCAGCTGTGTGATTGTACACAAAGAAAGGATTGTGCTGTGAGAATTCAAGAAAAGGGGAAGAATTGGAAGAACTGTACCTTCAGTGATTATGTATAGGTAAGTGTCGCAGCATGTACTTAATTTTCCTTCCAGTTCCTTGAGACACAGAACTTATGAATATAAATTTTATCAGTGGATTTTCCATGAAGTAGTGGAAAGAAGAAATAACAGCATTATATTTGAGCAATGCAAACCTAAATCAAAAATTCGTTTTCAAAGCTGATAGGCCAAATATTCACAAAAAGTCTTATTAAATTACAACTGAAAATCTACACGCAGACAATGAACTGCGCATGTGTCCACAAAAACTCAGTTATACTCAGTTTCTCCTATTAACTGTAGGCATGAGCCTGTTTGCTCATAAATAATTGAATCTGGGTCAAATTTACTGCAGGAGGAACGTGACCATACTGATAGATTTAGTCCTTGCTGAGAGCCGCTGCCTTGTGCCTCCATCTGAGCTTAGTCCAGACTTCACTTTGGGGAGGGGGTGAGTTCAAACCCTTACAACTCAGATTTAGTTAGGGGCAGAGGACTGGGAAGAATTCTGCCACGCCACTCTCCATCATTTACCAG
>NW_009204927.1:0-394 GCF_000690835.1 Fulmarus glacialis
GGAGCCCCACCAGCAGCGTGTGCTCTGGGCAGTCTGCCCTCCTCCCGCCGCCCCACGGAGAAACTTTTGCTCGCACCCCGAGCATCGCGTGCTTTAGGGGGGCTTGCCCGCCTGCCCACGCGTTAGCCACCCTGCAAGCACTGCGTGTTGGCCCCAGCAGCCTGCCTGTCATCCCCCAGGTCCCGCTGGCACTGCCAGGAGGGGACGGGGACGATGGGGGCCAGGTCCCAGGGTTGGCACCCCTGCACCCAGTGGGGAACCCCTTGACAGCCGGGTGGACACCGGGAGCTTTGTGCACGGCGGTGTGACCGGGTGTGCTCCGGGGACAACGCGCAAGCGTTTCCTGATGTGTCTGGCCCGTAAACTTGCGGTGATGTCTTACAGCTGAGGCTGG
>NW_009204927.1:427-3800 GCF_000690835.1 Fulmarus glacialis
CATCGGCCGCGGGTGGGACGTTCCCTGGGAGTTTGGGGCTTTTTTTAAGAGCATTGCACCGGCTGTGCTTGGTATTTATTTTCCAGGAGGGTTTGCCCAGTCGGGGCTTGCCGATGTCATGGGGTCGCTGACCTTTTTGCTCCTTGCTGCCTGCTTGAGAGGGGGTTGTTTTGCAAGCAAGGGATGCTATTCAAGGCTTGGTTTACGGCCGGGTGGGACGTTCCCTGGGAGTTTGGGGCTTTTTTTAAGAGCATTGCACCGGCTGTGCTTGGTATTTATTTTCCAGGAGGGTTTGCCCAGTCGGGGCTTGCCGATGTCATGGGGTCGCTGACCTTTTTGCTCCTTGCTGCCTGCTTGAGAGGGGGTTGTTTTGCAAGCAAGGGATGCTATTCAAGGCTTGGTTTACGGCCGTTGCTGCAGCAGGGTTGCTCGCAGGACGGCATTCGGCAGGAGAGGTGGACTCATGCAGAAGGTGTGTTATGGGGAGGCATGAATGGGTGTTGATGTGTTGCAGCCGTGGGCTCAGGTACCAGGCTACGCCCTCGGGTTTTTTAGGGATCCTTGGCTATAAAGCTGTTGAGGAGTAAGCACCTCGGCCACGAGGGCAGCTCAGCGTTAGTTATACTCGGAGCAACTTCGGTACAACGGGGACGGTGGTGACCGTGATGCTGTTTTGTGCACCTCTCAACCCCCGCCTCTGCCCTAGGTAAGCCGCGTTGCATCGAAGCCTGTTACGGACCCAGGGGTGTAAAGGGGTGTAGGATGCAAGAGCATGCAAATGCCTAGCGCAGCACGCGTGCTCTGGCGGGGGGGTGCTGAGGAAGCATGTGTAATGCCCATCACCGCCTCCCCAGCCTGCCCTTCCTGGCTAACACTACCTGAAATTGCAATAATTAAGTTATGGCTGTTAACGAGCAGAGCGGCAGCTTGGGTAGAAGTTGGAGGGGGATGCGCGTTGTGTTACACCTGTGTCTAGATAGCAAAACATCCCCCTCCACTCTGGAAGAAGGACTCATCCTTTATTTTCTAGTGCCTAACTGCAGCAACGGGATGCTTAGATTTACTTAAAAACAAAAAAAACCCTGATACTGAGAATAACGTCCTCCTGGGATGTCTTGTAGCTCTCAATATTTGTGTCTCATCCTGGCTCTTGCTCCTGTGCGGCAGCATCGGTACCGGCCCCTGCACGGGTGCCCTCGTGCAACATCTCCGGTAGCATCTTTTCTCTCCTTTTCTCCTTTATCTCTCTTTTTTCTTTTTCTCTCACCCTTTCCAGCGGTTAGATGCTCGCCCAGGGTCTGTGCTCACCCCTGGCCGCAAGCAGCAAGAGGATGCAGTTGCCCACGATGCTCGCTGGTGCTCCACGCCACGGACCTGCAGCGTCCGCTGGGCGCGTGTCCTCCCGGGTGGAGATTTTTTGCTGGCAAAGATGCCAGCTTTCCATATATATATTTCCAAAATAACTCCGGTCGGGCCATGGAAGAGAGTGTGCTTTTCAAAAATAGCAGCGTCGTTACTTTTAATCAAATAAAGCCTGAGCAGCGTGGTGCTGCGTGGAGTGATTGCAGCCGTTGCTTGCCTCTGTGCTTGACATCCTAATTATGTTTTCATTTTAATGAGAGGAAAACTATTTGCGAAGCAAAATATTTATTTTAGCCTGGTGGGGTTGTTCAGAAGAGCTTGTATCTATGTTAAGGAGGTGGTTTAGACACTGCATTTTTTTTAAATGAGAAAAACATTTAAATACGGCAAGAAGCTTTTCATCGCAGAAGCCTGTCTGTGCAAAGGGAGCTAGGAGCTGTAGAGGTCAGGACGTGAAGGGGAATTTGCATCCTCCTTATTCTTCTTATTTTCACGAGGCCTGAAAGTTGCATCGCCTTCTGGTTTGGTGAGTGGATTTCTGACGGCAGCTGAAACAGAAACGAATGCAAATAACCTCGCCTCGGAGTCTCTCAACCTTAGGTTTGGCACCTGCCTTTTCTCTCCTTTCCAAAATTCATTCTGAAAACACCTGAGCTTTGCAGACTGCCCTGGAGGCTCCCCGGGAGATGGTAAGGAGGTGGGATGGGTTTCCAGCAGGTCGGAGGTTTGCTGCCCCTGCAAAGGGCGTGCTTTGGGCTGGCAAGGCTGGCTGTGATGCTGCTCGGCCAAGGGTGGTCCTCGCTGGGTGTTCGGGCACCCAACATTATCATGGAGGGGTGTCCACGGTGGTGGAGGGGTTCCCCAAGCGGAGGGCTGAGCATCTCTTGCATGTTGGCTGCGGATGGCAACTCTTGGAGGAGTTTTGTGGCTGAGTGTTGACTTTCCCTAGTGAGCAGCCATGAGCCAGGTTTGAAAGAGGGGGATCAACCTGCTGGAGAATGTATTTGTGCTTATTGAGTGGAATATATACACTGCAATACGTACAGCGAAGTGTTCTTCAGCGCTTCACCCTTGCAGGGCTTTTGGTCTGGTTTGCTCTTAAAAATTGCTTGGTTGGGACCTCCTGGAGGCGATGGGACAGGGGCAAATGGCAGGTTTCGTAGGTGGCTTTGGTAGTGTCATGCATGTGTTGCTGTGGATGCCAAACGGATAGCTTGCTCCTTGTGTTGTGGTAATACCCCAGGCCCGGTGCCAGGCTGGTGGGTTTGTTGCAGGGGATTTTATGTAGGCTTGCAAGGGACAGCCTGGGGTGGGAGACGATGGCTGCAGCAAGGTGTTTATCGAGAGCAACGTGTGGCCACAAAGCTGGGCGCTGCCTGGGGTGCCCTGTCCTCTGGACGATGCCCCGCTGTGGTACGAGTGGCATCTCCTCTGTCAGCGCCAGCTGGTGGACCCATCCAGGCTGCTGCCTAAAATTTGCAGAACGAGATTTCAGCTTAAAAAGCATAAAATGAGTCCCCCATCGTTTCACACAGGACCTGAGCTCTGGCATCAGAGCGCGCTCCTGGTCCCCGTGCGAGCGGGGGATGCTTCCCTTTTGCTCACTTGTTGTGAGCACGGCGCAAACAATCCCTGCATTAACCCTGCCAAGGGGCCAGCGTTTGGGCACAGGGCTGTCATTGTTAGAGGACGTCAAAAGCACCGTGCCAGCCTTGGCCAGGGCAGGGAGCACGCGGACCTCTTGGAGCTGGCACGGGATAAAACCTGCTGCCCACCCGGGGACGTGACTTGGAAGCAAACCCCGGAGGGGCAGTGAAACCCTGGGGCGCGCTGGGGAGCAGCGGGAGGGTTGCTCCTCGCGGAGGTGATGGGTCCGATTTCTCTCCCTAAAGGACCTGAAGGGTTGGTACGGGGATGCAAGGGCAGCCTTCCTTCTTAGTTACGAAGCTGCAGAGCTTATTAAATTCAAAAGTCCGAATTGCAGCCTGAGCTCCCTTTGTGGCCATAAATA
>NW_009204927.1:3817-4826 GCF_000690835.1 Fulmarus glacialis
AATAAAAAAGGAGAAAGCACTTGCAGAACCTGTAACGTTGGCTGGTGGGAGCAGGTCCTCCGGTGGGCACGTGCACGTCCTGACAAGCCCCTTTCCTTCCAGCGCAGAGCCTTGGCTTTCTAAACGAGGCGGAGAGACTTGCTCCCAGCAGGTCAGATGGTCGCATCTGGTTTTCGTTTAATGCTTAAGTGATGTTCCAGTAACGCCGCAACCGTCCGCAGAGCCACGCTGAGGGATAATTTTTGAGGATACCTGTGGCATCTATCCCCTCCCATGGTCCTCATTGCAGTCTGGGGTCCTTAATTTCTCCCAGTGGTCCTCGGGGTCAAGTGATTTCAGTGTATTTCTGCTCCCTTGGGCTCGTAAAGAAAAGCGTGGGAATATGGAGCGGGATGTGAACCAATGGCTCACAGCAATAGGAAAATGAAGGAGCCCACGGCGGGTGCTCGGGGTGGTTTGCAGGTCCCGCAGGCAGCCACACTCCCCTGTGCGTGTTGACGGTGTTTCCAGGGTAAAGTCGGTTTTTAATGGGTCGAAGAGCTGACTGTAAAACTTCCAACTCCTTCATCCTGTCCTTGGGTTCGCATTTTTCTCTTCTGCTAGGAAGGTTGACATTTTGCGTGTTTTTTGAAGAAGTCACTGGTGTCCCACAAGCAGCATCTGTCTTTAATCCCATTTTTTGGTGAAAATCTAACACTGTCTATGGGCTGGCCAGTCTGCTGCTCCTCCATTACAAACCCCCTGGCCAGTGCCTCCTCCACCCCCACAAGACATTTCTATTTTTAACTTGCTGATTTCATTTGGATTTGTGCAAGGGTTTATTTTCGGTGCCGAGAGGTAGTCATTCCCAGCTGGCGTATCAACGGGCTGCTGGGGAGCGTAACGCTCTCATTACCGATAGAAGAAAACGAATTGCAAGTCCTAGGGCTATATGTTCCTGCGTGCTCCTACGTGAATAGTTGCCTGGACTGCTGGTCTGCCTGGTCTGATGTTGCTTCAGACCCATCAG
>NW_009204927.1:4934-5558 GCF_000690835.1 Fulmarus glacialis
ACCTGTATGTATTAAAACACAAAGGTGGAAGATGGCTGAGTCATTTTTTTTTTTTTTTTTTAATCTCTCCTGTGTTTCTTCATCATCCAGGTGCTTTTGCGCAAACTGGAGGGACGGTAATGCAGGTCTGGTTAGCAGTCCTGTTAAACAATGGGGGGAAAGCTGCAATAATAACAACAATAATAATAATAACTCTGAAGTGGCTTCCTCTGCCCCCTCCTCCTGCCCCGTGGGAGGGTTGCCCTGGGGAGCATCCCATCGTTTCCAGGAGGGGAGATCGCTGCCACGAAGCAAAACCAGATGTTTTCTAGCTGACTCCAGGAAACACCCTTTTGACACAGCAAAGAAACGCGGCTGTGGTATGTAGTCGTTAGGCTGGGTTGCTCGTCCCGTGCTGCGAACGAGCCCCGTGCAAAGCTATCGCTTCCCTCTCCCCGGCTTGCTCTCCGGTGGTAAATCCAGCAGCTGCCCTTCTCCCTTCGTGCCTGGCCGACCTGACCGCTCCACCAGTATAAAGTGCTTCAAGTCGTCTTTGTGTTTGAACCTTGTTTGAACGGTGCTGGCTGTTTCCGTAGGAACAGAAAAGGCTTTTTTGGAGTTGAACAACGGTGCGTGCCCGGCACG
>NW_009204927.1:5595-24300 GCF_000690835.1 Fulmarus glacialis
TGCCGTTAGCTTGCCAGCGAGCTCAGCGAGGGCTTCAGGTGTCGACCTGCTCGCTGTTAGCTTTGCAGGGCTCGTTGCCAGTTGTGATGGTCCTCCGCGATGGTGGCCCGCGGCACGTTCTGCTCGGGGCTGCCAGCCTGGTGGCATTGCAAGTATTGGGGCTGGCGGGGTAGCACGAGCCATGTCACGTTGAATTAGAGGGGCTTGAACTTGGAATAAATCCACGGCTGGGTTTGGCTGGACCTCTTGGCTGTGGCTGTCCCAGGTTGGCATCGGTGCAGACGTGGCTTCGGCAAGCGCCGGGGCTGGCTGGAGCATCCATCGGTTTGCTCGGCGTGGAGGGACAAGGTGCTTGAGTTGTCCATCTAAAAAACACCTACACCAGGTAAAGAGTGGAGGAAGGGAGCAAAACGAGTAGGAATTTGAATAACCAACGCGGTGGTCGCACAGGGAATTGAGACCAAAGTCTCCCAGGTCTCGCGTGTCTCCGGGAGTGAAAACAATCTGTTTGAGCTCGGGTCGTGTCTTTGTGGGAGACGTTAAAGCTTTAACTCCCGCGTTGTTCCCCGCTGCAGTGCCGTCGTCTTCATTCGCATCCGTTCCCAGAGCAGCCGGGGGGAACGCTGGGTCCCTCGGCGCAAGGGCTACCGCAGCTATAATTAAACAAAGAGAAACTTTTTATTTTTTTCTAACTGATCCAGCTTCCGGAAAATGGCAGCTAGCTGAAGGGAGGGAAACAAAACAAGCCTTCGCCTGGCCAGAAAAAGCGTCCTCACCTCTGTGGCATTTCCTTGCTTTCTTTCCCCCCTCGCCAGCCTCCCTCCCCAGCCCCTCGCATCCTGGCCGCTGCATTGAAAACCTGCCATCAGATTAGCTGTGCCGGGGTGGGGTTGCTCTCCGCCGGCATGAGAAGTGTTTCCCGGCCAGCAGCGTGCATGCAAACCGAGCCTTGGAAATTGCTCTTCTCTCTCCCCCAAACACCGTGCCTCCCGTCCCAAACCCCTCCACGCTTTTTTTACCCTCTTGCTTACAAAAAAACATCATTAGCAGTTTTTTTCTGTGCGTGTGGCTGCGCCTTTGGTGCAGATTGAGCTACTAAAGTCCGTAAGAAAGTGCAGAGAGTAGTTCCTAATGCACGTGGCCTGGGAGCACGGGCCCCGGTCCTTGCACCTTTCATAAGGTTTGGAGTTAGGGAAAAAAAAAAAAGAGAGGATGGGTGGGTACATCCTGCAAAAAAGAGAGGAGGAGATGTGCGGGTGCATCCCACAAAAAGAGAGGAGGAGATGGGTGGGTGCATCCCCCAGCTTGTCTTCCTGAGCGCTGGTTCCTCCTTACCTGTGTTTGCAGTTGGCCGCAGATTTATTGGAGCAACCTCCGGACGAGTGGTACCTCTGTAGGCGTTCATCACCCATTTGCTCGGACAGAGGAGGACAAGTAGGTTTCTGGGGAAAGCGCAGGGTCCCCAGCAATGGGGTGGGTTGTTTTTTGGGTGGTTTGGTTTTTGTTTTTTTAATACCAGCTTCCCGGGACACATCTCCTTTCCAGTGCTTCGTGGCAGGCGTCCTCCTTGTCGGGGAGCGAAACAGCAGCGGCCACAAAGCAAGCCTTTCTTTTGGTCTTCGCAAGCATTTTGCTTGGTTATCTCTGGGCAAGGGCCGCGGACAGACAAAGTATTTACTGTCCCTGGGAGATGGCGATTACCTTGTCAGCAAAACGGATAGCTCGTGCTGCCGGCTCTGGCCTTGACCAGCTTATCGTCCTAAGAGTTATGGGCAGCGTTGCTGGCTTCCTGGAGCTTATCACGTCTGCTGGACCAGGGGAAAGATGCGCCGGGATTGGGACATCAGGGTGGTGGGTCTCCTCCCATGCGTCCATCTGCTGCAGCCTTGCCTGGGTCTTCTCCATGCGGAGTCTGTCCTGCTCAGCCTGGAAGTGAAAAATAGATGAAGGTTTGGGGGTTTTCTGGGTTTTGGGGTGTTTTTTTTTTTTTGGTAAGCTGCTTGGAATCAGCAAACGTTGCTCGGTGCCATCAGTCAGTGCTTCCATGTAATTTTTCCTGTCCCTCCTGCTCCCGAGGTGTGGCCCGTGCTCCCTGGAGAGAGCTGGAGCCGCTCTGGAACGGCATGCCTGAAAGTTAATTGCTGCTGAAAAACTCTTTAATTAACTCAATTAGCCAGACGGTCCATCTGGACTCTTGCAGCGCCTGGTGAGATCCCGTGAAATAAGGTCACAGCTCCACCGCGGCAACGGGGCGGGGGGGACACGCCGACTCCTTCAAGTCCCCGGGGGACATGCTGTGGGCTCCAGTGCATCCCCGCTCTTGGACCTGCAGGGAACGCGGGATGTTTTTCCAGGAGGTGCATAAAAATTGCACGTTGACACTGACCACAGATCCCAAATGCTTTTTGGGTGAGCAGGGCTTGCTTTTTTTTTTTTCTGTTCTTCTGCCTGATTTTTAGCACCTTGCCCTGCAGCGGGACAGCCCTGCAGCTCCTCGGAGTTGCGACTGGCCGGAGCAGCTGATGCCTCTCCAGCTCCTGTTCTGCCTATTAATAGGAACTATTAAAATGCTCACCAAATCCAGGATGCAGGACATGACCGGGCATGGAAACAGTGAGCAAAAAAAGCTTTAGCCCGGCACGCTGTGTGAGCAGAGGAATGCAGGGCCCTGCAGCGGGGATTTGGGGAGGGCGAGCGTTTAACCCCCTCTCTGCAATTGCCCTGCAGCGGGGGTGACCTTTCTGTCCCGCCTTTACCTCCGTGCCTTGACCCCTGTTTTAAACCCTCGCCTTACAAGTATGCCGGAGGAAAACTGCTTGCCATCCTGCTGCTGGTTTTCCTGCTACCTGGCCATGATGGGAAACCCCAGTGCAGGCAGGTGGAGACGCATCCTTTAGGTAACGGAGAGGGATGCGTATCCTGAAGGGTTTGGGTACCAGTGGATAACGCTGGGGGGAAACTGAGGCACGGAGCATCGGCGTTGCCTGGGTTCATGCAGCAGTACAATGTGAGGGTTGAACCGTGGTCTCTGCAGTTATGGTGCCCGTGCCTCCAAAAATGGGCTCTAAAATCACTTCAAAAATGCATTCAGGAGGAGGAAAAAAAAAAAATCGCTGTGTCCAGAGTGCCCTGCAGTCAGGCAGGATAAAAGGAATAAAAATATTTGCAGTTTGGCCTATTTTTAGGGGATTGTGACCGGAAAGCGGTGATGCCGGCACTGTGTCAGATGGTCCCCTCTCTCGGAGCGGGAAGGGGAGGTGTTTTGCTTTGGGAAAGGGCAGGTGGTTCCCAGCTTAAGGCTGCTTTAAGGCAATTCAGCTTGTGAAAGCAGGGCAGAGGGTGATTCCCTGCGGGGAGGCTGGCAGGCGGAGGTGATGCTGCTGGTCGCTGCCGGGATGTTTGTGTGCAGAGCATCTTCCTTCGGGCCGAGCATCCGTCGCACGGCGCTGGGGGGTCCCGCCTGGGTGGCCTGGGGAGATCCCGGCTCGTCCCTGGGTCCCAAGCAGTGCAGAGGCAGAGGAGTCCAGGCATCAGCCTGATTTTCTTTCTCCTTCTGTGGACGGGATACGTGGGAATCATTTGGACTCAGAGGTCTAAGCCTAACCATTATAATTCCTACATAGTGCTGCGAACACTTCTCCCTCCCATTTGCCTTTAAGTATAAAATCCTCATCCCTCTTCCCACATAAAAAAATGTGAGTAATGTTAGAGAAATTTGGGATGAGGCCCAGCAAACGATCGGATATCCGGCTAAGCACGTCTCTGACTTACGAACTAAAAGCTCCCAGATGAATAATGCAGCAGAAGAAACAGCAGATTTTGAAGGATTATATTTTATGTTGGTGCTCTGCTTTATCTCTTAAAACTTCAGTTTGCAAAACTTGGAAATGGCTTTTTTTTTATCACCTCGGTATATTTGTTTTATGCTGAAGTACTAACACGTTGTTAGTTGTCCTGTTGAAAACGAAGCTGATGGTAGTAAGCACTAAATTTAAAAAAAAATAATAATAGTGCCAGCTGTCTTGTGAATGCACATGATGTGTTTTGGCTGATAGTCTTTACATGGGCTCTGCGAGCTGTAAATGTTGTTTACTGGGATTGTGCATGGAAAAAAAGCTGAATTCAGTGTAAAACTGGAGAGCTGGGAGGCTAAAATGCCGGTGGATGTTGCCCTTAGTAATGATGGGTGACGGTGGCCGTCTCTCTTTTGGTTTTCTTTTCTCCTTCTGAACAGTGCCAAAAAAGTTTCCATTTCTTTCCTGTTGATCGAGTACTTAAGTCGTTCTTCTAAATATAAATCTGTCCTAGTGCGTCAGCTGTGCCTGGCATGTCACTTCTTTTATGTGTCACTTCAAGCAAGTTTTAATCAAAAAAAAAAAAAAAAAAAAAAAGGCCCATCTGCATTGGTTTGATATTTAGGCTCTCTTTTCCCATCAAGAGCGTGTCTAATTCTGGCCTGACCCTGGCCCTTTGACAGCAAAGTCCTGCAGGCTGCCTGTGGGCATCAGCTGGTTGTGCTGGAGAACGTACCTCAGCTCCTGGAAAGATCTTGCTGCCTCCTCTGCTCCTCCTTGCAGAGCCGCCCCATCGCTGGCACCAAGATCTGCCGCGCTTCTGGACGCGGGTGGCATTGAGATATGGAAGAGCTTGATCCTACAGGGATGAAAATCTGGGGTGTTGCTGTGAAAGATGCTGAGAAAAGGAGGTTTTGTCTAGGCGAGTCAGTGAAAATGGCCATGGATGGTGCCCTGGCATGTCGGTTGTACCTGGAATTGTCTTCTCTAGCCAAGAGCCTGCTGCTTGTAGATCCCAGCCCATGCTTTAGATATGGAGCCAAAATTAAAATACACACATCACTGAGGTTATCAAAGCAGCCTTGAAGCAGAGCTAGTGGTGGGATTGAAGTTGCTTTCCATAGAAATCAATAAACGGAGCGGGTTCTTTGCTGCACATGGCCAATGTTCAGCTGACCCAAGGCATCTGTCCCTGAATACACGGGCCTTTTTAACCTGATTTTAGTCCTTACTTTCTAAAATGAGGCATTCTTCTAGAGACAGTGGACAAGCTTTGGGCTTTTCTGTATCCCCCTGCCTGGCTGTCAGCAACGGCTTTGTCCTTTTTCCTCTAACATGGGCGCTTCTGTGTGGGCCGAAGACAACCCCCTACCATGGCTGATAATGCTGCACCCCTAATCCAAGCTGCAATAATCCGAAATTCAACGGTGTGGTCTGTTACCGTAGAAACCTCAGTGGCAATGAATGGAGTACCCGGAGCTCGGCTCAAACTGGGAGGCTCTGAGGTTCCTCAGGACTTCGTGCCTTGGGCTTGAGAAGCGAGGGCAGGTACATCTCCTTACAGCCTTGCCTGGAGCTGACTTCTTGGAGACAGCAGAGAGGGAATAACTTGCCCTTTGGAAATATTCCCTCTGCGGTGGCGGCTTAGAGTTGCCCATTTTTTTAGGGGATGTTCTTGCAAAGATGCATCACTGTGGTTTGATGCACACACGGGAGGGTGTTTTGTGCTTGCAAGAAGTTCAGTGCAGAGAGTTGTAGAAACCGACTCCACTCAACCACAAAAGCTCTGCTTTAAGCAGGGAAAAAATCTTCCATTACTTTAAGATGACTTTCAGGTGTCACTTTATTTTGCCTAACGCTGCAAAAACCGTGTCCAAGATTCAGCCCTGCTTCGCCCGGCAACGAGAGTGATTTTGAGCAAGGACGAGATTTTGCCAAATTCATAGAAATGACCATTTCTGTGCCCAAGTGTCATGCTAAAGAGAGGTGTCTTCCGCCAAAATGAGTCACCCCAAAGAAGATTTTGTCCCGGCACAGAGAAACAGCATGTCTTTGACGTTGCACACAGTGGAGCTTGCGGTCTCATTTCGTACCACATTAATTTTGAGAGCGTCCAGACAAGGGCCTTGTGCATTTTTAACTGACGTAAAACTAAACGGTTCAAAGTGCGTAACTTTGTTTGCAGATAAACCTTTCCAATAAACGCTTGGGTCTTAAAATGATGAAATCGGTTTCTTATCAGCCATCTGACCCATCATGATGGGATCCAGCAGCTTTTAACCTGGCGAGACCGAAACAACAAACTCTGAAGTACAGACGGATGGGGTGGGTGGTGTTATTTTGGGTTTTTCCCTTCATGGCACTGTTGATGTTATGGAAAGTGTTTGGAGCCACTGCTTGGATTATATCTGCCATCCCTCACCCCCAGGTTGCATTCCTCGTAGTTAATTTGCAGGTTGCATGAAGCCTCCGTGCAGTTTGACGGGCTTTAATTTCAGGGGTAACTAATTAAACAAGCAGGCGTGGTGTTTGCTCTTGTGTTGCATAAACACTGGCCTGTTTTGGTTTATCTCAAACACCCTCCTGGCTGGCAGAGGCGGGTGCCTGCACCTGGAAAGCTAATTCTGTTCAATTCCCACCTGTGGACAAGCTCTAACCTAAATTAAGGCAAGGACTTTGCTGCTGAAAACTGCCTGAAATTAGCCACGTGGTCTTTTGTGCCGATGTAATGAGTCTGGTGTTAAAAGCGTGCTCTGAATTGAAGCAGGAACACTTTCTGGGATGGGTATCCAGCTGGCTGGATTTGCAGGTGAGATCAAACTGAAAGACCAGGGCTTTTAGCAGCAAATCCTAATCCACACTCTGGGCTGGAACAGATGTCTGTCCTCACGTCTGCTTCTTGCTGCATGCCTCCCGACTGGCATCGTCACCCGCGGGTTTGCTCTCCAGGTATGGTACTGCTCCCAGCGAGCTTGCCTTCTTTCCAGTATGGGTTTGCGGACCAGGGATTGGGTCAAACCTGGAGCATGCCATGGAGCATCCCATGGAGCAAGCAACCCACCCAGTCCAGTTTAACCCCACATGTTGCTTTTCTATGAGAAGACCATCAGCTCCAGCAAACGGTTAAGCTGCTTAAACCCAGGTATCTTGGCAAACCTGGTTTGGAAATGTTTACCGAGGGCAACTGCTTAAAAAAACCCGCTGTTTTGAGGAAATTCATTGCAATGTGCTGATTGCATTTCTTTCTGCCTCACTCAGACTCGTGATGGTTTTTGTCTCCTGTCAGCATTTTCAGCGTAGCTGAAGGTGTCGTGTAATCCACCAACAGATCAGTACCTGGACTAATCATCAAGGTGCGTAAGCACATTAATTCAAGGGTAAGCTTTTGCATGAGCCCATCGCTTGGATGAGTTCTTCAGTTTGATAATCCAAAGAAGTTTTATTCATTAGCGAGAGAATCTGGCTGCTGGGTGGCAGCTGTTCGGTGTCTGCGGGAATGCTCAGGCAGCGAGCTGAGAACAAAATCCCTTTTTTTTTTCCCTAAAATGGACCTCCTGGCTGAGGTCAGGAGCAAGTCCAGCTGACCTGGGGGCTGCGGCTTCATCCTGGCTACCTGCTTGCAATGTCACCTAAGCGGGTGACCCACGGGTGTCTGCCACATGCCCATCCAGCCCGCGGCATCTGCGTCTTGAACGCAGCCCTCTCTTTTTAAATGATGAGCAGGTCAGGTAAGTCCAGAGGACCAAGCAGGACCGATGTTTCAGCCTTTGACATTCTTTGTGTGAGGAAGTGGTCAGTGTGGGGAAGATAGGTCTTGGTGGAGTACTTGGGCAGGGAGAGCTGCATGGAGTTGGCTATGTGGTGGTCTGCGGGCAGGTTGGAGCTAGCTCATCTCTGGTGGGCTAGCTCATCTCTGGAGCTTTTTTGTTGTCCTCTCTGTGTGTGGCTGCATCAGTTATGGTGCCAACCTCCCCATCCAGCAGCGCAAGTGACTTTCCTGTGCATGCCCTTCTCTGGTCACGCTGGTGGGACTGGTTTCCCAACATTGCAGCCGGGAACAAGGAGAGCACGTGGCTCTGCGCATTGCAACAGCAATTCAGCTGAGAACAGCTACTTCTTTCCATCAGACAAAGATGAAATTAGTGAAGGGTGATGGAGACAGGGCTCTGAAGTGTTGATGAAGTTAAAACTCTGTCATCATCTCCGCTTGGGGGAAGCACAGCTTTTCAGGGACTTGGTCGCTTCAACTTTTGACAGCTCTTGAAGTCCAAATTAGCGTCCAAATTAGCATCCAAATTATCTAAGTAAGTAGACACTAACCAGAACTGTAGCCCTGATAGTAGCATGATAGTGAGTTGCTCCAGGATTTTCTCAATGAAAGCCTTTTACCGTGCTTGAAGCTTTTGTTGCCCTGGTTAATTTGGTGTCTTGAGATGGGGAGGAAGGTTTGGGTCACCCCCCTCGAGTGCACCAGCTGTTAGTGAGATGGTTCTTGCAGCGCCCATGGAGGCAGGAAATAAGTTCCCCTCCTCTCGTTTTCTGTGGCTGCCCTTATTCTGCTCTTTGCCCCAAAATCTCATCGGGGACCATGAGGAGGCATCTCTTCCACCACAGCATCACATGGGGAGCAGTGTATATGGTTTCTCCTGGTGATGGTCCTAGGTGGGGCCACAGCACGGTGTCCATACTGTTCCTCCGTCAACTGAGAACATGCCACCAGTGGGCAGAGCAGGGGCTGGCAACAGCCGAAGAGCTTTGCCCAGCATG
Organism: Fulmarus glacialis; assembly: GCF_000690835.1. Taxonomy (NCBI): domain Eukaryota; kingdom Metazoa; phylum Chordata; class Aves; order Procellariiformes; family Procellariidae; genus Fulmarus; species Fulmarus glacialis. The sequence continues at coordinate 14,157 of NW_009204927.1, forward strand.
CCTGCTCCGGACCAGCTCATGCAGACGTCTGCGCCAGAGTGCAGATGTGCCCTTAGATTAACCCACCAATCAGTCTGCAGTGCTTTAAAAAAGAAAAGGGGAGATTTTCCTCCTCTTCCAAGGCAGAGGATGATGACTGTGAGCGACGGGCGGCATGTCTGTTGTCAGACAAGGCTGTTTCTTCTTCAAAAGTGTCTCCCTCTGGCCAACGGCTGGATTATGGGTCTGGAAATCTGGATTTTGTTTCTCCTCCACCACCGATTGCTTGCATGAGCTTGTGCTGTTGCTTGATCCGGCTCAAATCTGAGTTCCCCTGGTTTGAAAGGCACTTGGTCCTTGCTTTTGGCCCTAAGCATCCCTCAGGAGCTGTCTCACTTTGGCCGTTGGCTGAGCTCTTGGGCTCCTGAAGGACTTTGGAGGGGCTGCAAGGGCTTGGAGGAAGAAAGTGCTCTCCTGGGCTCCTGTTCTCTCCAAGGTTTTAAATTTGAATTTGCAGCTTTCACATTTAACCCCTGGAAGCTCGGTGCTGGATGCGATTCTGGGTTTTCGTGCTTTCGTTGGTCCCCATGGGGACTTGGCTGGAACAAACTCCTTGCCCTGGCAGAGGAGAGTCCATCCACAGCTATCTGTTAAAAAAAAATCCAAAACCACCTTTGGGACTGCCCTACCTGGATTAGGAAGTGTTTTTTCTCGTGGAAGAACATTGAGCGGACAGTAGGGAGAGGATGGATCGGGACTGAACTCTGCCTCTTCTGATACGGGGGCTACTGGACATCAGATGGAGCTGGTGAGAGCCCATTCCTGATGGAAGTGGGTTTTCCACTACCTGGGCAGCAGACCCGTGGAGTTCCTTGCCGAGGGATATCATAGAGGCAAAAAGTGTACGTGGGTTTAAGGGAAGACTGAACAAGTCCTCCCCTGGACAAGAGGTCCAGCTGAGGTTGCAAAATGGGCAGAGCATCTCTGTTGAGGTCTCTCCTCTGTTGAGGTCTCTCCTCTGTTGAGGTCTCTCCTCTGGTCACATTCCTTCACCATGAGATGTTTGGGCAGATGCTACCTTTTTTTTTTATTAGTTTTGTGGAACAGAGAAGTCTGTTCTTAGGGTGTGCCAGGAGGTACCGCGCTCTCTGTGCCAGGGTTTCGGCAGCATCGGCTGCACCCAGGACTGTGCCACTGGAGACATCCCTCTGCCTTGTTTTGTTGGGGATGCCAGAGGGGGTGACTGGTCTTGCAGCCCGTGGTAGCCTTGAAATCATGGAAGCAAGTACATCTTTCTTTACTTCCCTGCTATATTATCAGGACTCGTGTGCGTGTAATGGTTTTATTGCTGGGGAGCATTGCTGTTGGGTAGTAGGACCTGGGCTGTCAGCCCAGGAGCACCATTTTTATGGCCCTATAAATCATGCGGGTTCCTGCTGTGTACAGCACTGCCAGCACCTTCTTACACTTACAGGCTTTTTAAACCTTTGCCACACTGGCACAGTTTTCAGTGATTTTGGGGGCAGGGAGGCTTTGAAGTTGCTGTGGATGCTCGAGGATGGTACCTGCGGAGCCTCCTCTGCCTTGGCAGTCCGCACATCGGTGCTGCTCTCTGCTTGACGCCGAGGCATCCAGCTTTCCTTACCACAAGTGGCTCTCGGGCCCGACCCAGTCTCACTGGCTTCTGCAGTGCTTTCTCCTGACTTGGTGGCTGATTGCACGGGACATGGGTGGCCAAAATCAGTGGGTGGGTGCTGGGCTGGAGCCTGTGCTTGGCAGCAGCAGGAGGTCCTGCAGGGAAAGCTCTCTTTTCCTCCCCCCGCCAAAGACACCTAATCTATATTTGAGTCGCTTGAAAGTCAGCGTTGGAGATGGATATCCAGCGGGACTCGTGCTCCAAAGTTGTTGCTGTAAAAGGAGACTTTCCCGTCCTTCGTGCTACGCTCGCCAAGGGTGACATCCCCATCAGGGAGGCTGTAATGGACACCAGGTGCCAGCAGACACCGGCAACCCATGCTCAGCCGTAATTTTTTTTTTTTCCCCCCTCCCTTCTACCTCTCCTCCATCAAACCTGCCATGTTTGGCTTGCCCTCGCCTGGCAGCGGGCTCAGCTGGCAGGAGCAGAGCCGAGCTTAAGCTTGTGGGCAGGATTTTTCCATAGGGCTTGGCAGGGGCTGGAGGGGACAGCGTCGCACCGGGCTGTGCTTTCCAGCCAGCTCTGCTGCCGTTGCGATGCCCGAGCAGGTACGAGCATCCCCGCTGCTTGCCATGCATGGTGGGGATCGGGTCCAAAGCAAACCCCTGGGAGATGAGGGATGTCCCGATATTTCCGCAAGTCCCTTGTTCGCTAGAAAAGGGACTGAAACAACACGTCTTCTGTTCTGGCATATCGGCAGCTCCAAGGCTTGTTCCGGGATGTACGTGAGTTCACACTAACATGCTCTTTCTGGTACAAAGAGCTTGTGTTTTGTGTTGTCTTAAGGGGTGGTTTGCCTTTGGTTGGGTGTTTTTGTTTTTTTTTTCTTTTTTTTTTTAAGATGAAAGCCTTGGCTTTGCAAACACAAGTGGTGAAGTAGGAGGAGGAGATAAGAGAAAAGCGACAAGGTCAGGAATCACGAGGGTGTGCGGCATTGCTGGCATCAAACATGCAAAATGCTTGGGCCAGGCTTCTGAAGGGGAAAAAACCCAACAACAGCCAGCTCTTCCCCATCCTTCTTCAGCAGCAAGGCTCAAACTGCCTTACAGAAGAGGTCAGGATCATGGGGAGTGAGATGCATTGTCTCAAGGACAAAGGAGAGGGAGGAGGAATCGTCCCATTCTCCCTCTTAAGCAAAACCCATCGTTCTCTGCTGGCACTCGGCTACCACCAGATGTTTGGAGACCCTCGGAGGCATCCCATGGCCAGAAGATTTCTCACTGTGCTTCAGGGTGTCTCCATGGTGTCCTGCGGTGGTTTGACTGGGCAGACCTGTGGATGGGGCAGATGCCAGGCAGTAGGTCACTTGGTGGGCGTAAGTGATGGGGTTGCACAAGTCAACGTGGTCTTTCCCAGAGTTGCATGTGCCCTGAGAGGACCTTGGGCCATGCTGCCCTCATAATTGCTTGCAGCAAGTGATGGATACACACTACATGGCCACTCGTGGAAGGTGAGGAGTCAGCCATGAACCCATCCTTCGGGGGCTGACCTCAGAGATGAGCTGCAAGAGTGTCCATCTGTCCACCTTGCCACCACAGGTGGCAAGAGGACACCAGCAGTTTCAAAAGCCATCCCGGTCTTGTAGGAGGCTGCAGAGGGCCTGGCTGTGTCCGTGCTGACATTACAAATTTAGAGGATGTTGTTTTTTTCACTTCCCAGTATGTGCTGAAGGATCTGTTAATACAAGTGTGGAAAAAGCAGGCTAATCTCTAGATGGTCAGATCATTTTCTGCTGGGTGGAAGTGCATTGAGCAACTTAAGCCCAATGGCCAAGGTTGTGTCATAGCACAGTCATGAGGAAGCTCTTGAAGGTGGAGGATCTGCAGGGCAAAACAAAGTTCCTAAATCAGACCGTTTGCTAAAATCTGGCAACTGTAGCCAAAAAAAAGAGGCAAAAAATGGCCTCTTTTGGAAGCCGTTGCACATTGCAATGACAGAATCTGGTTTGTGTTGGTGTTCCCAGGCACTTCTGCTGGCACTCCCTGAGCAGGCAGTCATCAGCTCCTTCAGGGCTGGGGTGTCCCCCGTGCGTGTCCCCTGGGATCCCAGGAGGAGTCTCTTCTGTGACTGCTTGTATAGTCTTGAGTTACTTAAGGTTTTGTGACTGTGATAAAAGCAACGTTTTCAGTAAATTCGTTGTGGAGGATGAATGCGCTCTGCGGGTAGCGCTGTGGCTCTGGGAAATGAATTTCTAGCTACAAAGAGTTAAATTCACTTGTATTTAAGGAAAGCTGACTGTTTTTAAAAGAAACCTCCAAAAACACTTCTGTGTTTGTCAGAGAGCCGGGGGAGCTTGACTTTGGAGAAGGAAAAGGCAAATTAAAAGCCATTAGCAACAAGTGCCTGGAGTTGGTCTTGGCTTTGGCATGGGAAGAGGACGATGAGCGATTGATTAGAAGCTCTTTCTTCTCTTCCCACCTTTCAGTTTGTGGCCAAAGGTAGGTGGAAGATTTCCTCTGAACTTACACTGCGGGCTTACAGCTTGACGGGCTTTTTATGCGTTACCTGGGGAGAACAGGCATGCAGTTATGGTAGTTATTGCAAGGTTGACCTGTCTTGTGTCATGGTGTATCCTGTTCCTGATGCTTCCCACGGACATGTGTGTGCCATGGTGGGATGGACCCTGTAGCTCCCTGGCTTGGCTGAGCTCTGGGGCAGGCAGGGATGTGCATCGGTCCTCCCCACCTCCCTTTGCTGGCGGCAGGTACCGTGTACTGCCCTTCCTTTGGCTGCGCATGGGAGGGCCTGGCTCCATCTCCAGCCCCGATGGTGCTTGGTACTGCCCGGCCCCGCCAGCCCTCCTGGGTCTTATCAGCCCAAATTCTTGGCAGTCGGGGGTTTTCCATCATTGAGGCTTTTGGAGGGGTCCTCTCCCACCTTCCCGGGCTGCAGTCAGTGCTTGTTGGAGAAGACCTCCCCTTGGCCAGCAGCAGATCCTGCTTCCCGTCCTCGGGGTTTGCACGTTTTAGGTATTCCCATGTTCTTATTGCATTTCTTTGCTCACGGACGCGGGGCTTACACTGCCAGTCAGTATTTTTCCTGGGATTGCTTTTCTCTGCTAACCCCGTTCAGCATGGCCGGATGCCCGTGCTACGTCTTTGATTTATAGCTTGGTGTCCAAGCAGAGGTGGGTCTGTACCGTAATCCCATCAGGACTAGTTTGGTGTGATGAATGGAGCTGGGAGCGTTGGGGAGGACGGGGCTTTGCTGCCAGCCCCACCGTGGAGCCTGCGCCGGGGGGGTCTCTGGGCGCTCCCCTGGGTCTGCGGGGCCGGGAGGGGAAAGCCTGCGGTTGGGTTTCCGGGCTAAGCCATCCCAGAGAGTTTGCAGAAGTTATTTTTAACCTTTTCTGTGCCACTGCATGCCGGGAAATGCTGCTCTTTAGAAATCAGCTGAATGCCATGCAATCAAACACTACAGGAAAAAGACCTTTGGGGTTTTTTTGATAGGTTTCAATAGGTTTTTTTAATAGGTGCTACACCGTCGTCAGCCCTAGACCCTCCCCAAATCTGCTGCTGCTCTGTGCCTGGTGGAGAGGGGATCCAGGCGTAGGTAGGGCACTTATTCAAGACCCTGGAGATCCTGCTTGCTGCTCCCCACCTTGCTCATGGCAGCATTTCCAAGTACCCCAGCCTCTGCAGAGAGGAGCACGGCTAGGTCTGTCTGCACGTCCTGCCTGTCCCTCCCCAAAAACCTTATTGATAGCCCCAGCTAATGCAAAGTTAAATCCATGCTCTGCAAGTCCCTGTTGAAGACAGCTCTGCTGTTCCCCTGACGGGTGACTCACAGGACAGGCGTCCCGTGATGTCCCCCGGGGAGCAGAAGCCCAGCAGATGGGGCGGGGAGGTGACGCAGCTGCTGTGTCACCCCACGCGATGCCGGCGTAGGAGCAAGGGGTATCCGCAGAGAAACCCTGCACCCCCCACCATGCCGGTCCGAGGGCAGCACCATCCCTGGTGCTTCCATGCCCCAGAAAGCTGGTGAGGCTTCCCCCAGCTAACAGCTGTGGGAACGTGCTCGTGGGGATTCCCTAAAGCTTTGCCCAACCCTCAGCAAAGCCCATTTAGGATTTTGGAAAGAATAGTGACACGGCTGGTACCGTGGGGTGTAACCACCATGGAGTCCCGACCCAGGCAGCTGCTGCCTGCAAAGCTGCCTGTTGGATTACTTGGGGTGGGGGAAGCACACAGCACGTCCTCCTGGCTTGCACGGCTGGATTTTACCCTGCAGCATTGCTTTTCCCTCGTGGGAGGAAGAAAAAAAATGGTGTGAAAAGCGGGTGCGGGTGCCTTTGAGCTGGTTGCAGGACGAGATGCTGTCGCCTTCCTCGCTCGCACGAGGCGAGCCCTGGTTGCTCACCAGTTTCCTTCCCCCTGCCCCGTTCATTTTTGGTGCTGTTTATGGCTTTGGGTAAACAGATGGGGCTGGGTTTTTCCTTGTCTATATTTAATCCTAGTCTACATTTAAAGTGCTTTCAGAGGAGTTAGCAGACCATTGTCTCAGCCCTGGCTGCAGAAGTGATTTCTGAACAAATCTTGCCCCGTCCACCCTTGTTTCTCCCCACCCTGTTCCCGACTGGCCCCTTTTATTCTCACGTAGCCGGAGTTTGAAGGCTTGCTGGTTATCTCTCCTGCCTCTGCATTCAGAAACATTTCGGATCCGTCCCTGGGACAGTCAGCTCCAAAACACAGCTCCCACCCCAAGTCCAGCCGTGGGGAGCATGCACCCCCAACCTTTCGTGTGTGAGAGCGTTGCTACATCCAGAATGGACCGAGATGCAGCCAAGATGCTGCTTTTGGGAGAGGAAATACCTCTTCGTAATCACTCATTTTGATGTACGTTTTTGCTGCCTTTTGAGACTGCAGGGTGCATGCAGGGGGGATTTTTCCAGCTGTTTCTCCACACGACCACATCTGTCCGGACCTTTAGCATAAAGCTTCCCATATAGTTACATAAATACAGGAAGGGAGAGCATCCCTGCAAATGCCAGGCACTGTGAGGCGTGTGAGAGTTGTCAGGGCACAGCTGTAATGGTTGATATAAAAACTAATTTGGCACTGGACTACCAGGCAGGTGTTTAAAAATACGTTCATGATTTGCATTTTGATTGACAGTAAAATTGCCTACCTGTTCCTGGTTTCCTTCTTGCTTCATGCAGTGCTCACCAAGCAGGGGTGACCTTTGGACTGTCGAAAGTGTTTTTTTGTTTTTTAACAGGATTGTGTGCATGCATCGCTAAAATTGGTGAAAACTTTGCCACTTGAGCTATTTCTGTGATGATGCTGTGCACCTCGTGCTGGATTTTGTGCCTGTGTAGCTGTGGAGGGCTTGAACCTTCCAGTTAGGGAGGGAAAAAAACCCCTACAAGAGTCTGCCTAGTGTCTGCAGGGTCTCTTTAGGGGGAAGCAGTAAGTGCTTAGGGTTTTGCATGCCAACTGGAAAATGTGCAATCCCAAACAGTGCCTCACATGAATGAGAAACAGCATCCTGCCCGCTGCGGTGATGCTTTGCAAAGGGGTGACCTGGATGGATGGTGAACCGTGCTAGCTAACGAGAGCATCTTTCCTCTGTTCCCCCCTTCCCACTGACTGCTTATTGCTTTTTCTTGTCGCTGATGGCAGCTCCAAGTCCCTGTCTTACCTGGCCTGGCTCTGATAAGCGCAGTCTTGACTCAAAGCCTGGTTTCTCTGTATTTAATGCCTGCCAAGCCCTCTCCCCTTGGAGTGCTCCCAGCAGGGCCTGAAACAATGCTCTTCTCAAAGGGAAAAGTGTTTGCACACAGGTTCTCCCTTCCCTTTTCTGGCTAGAGCCTGGTGCATCCCTTCCAGCTAACCACATTCCCGGCATACCGTCCTGGGGGATGGCTTGGGAATCATTTCAAGCAGGCTGGAGTGTCTCCTGCTCAGGCTCTCCCCTGCAAATTTCCTCTTACTGCATTCCAGAAAAGGGCACCGAATCCTTCAGGGCTTGCTGCTCCTCCTTGCCGTGCCAGCGGAGACGCACGCTGCTTTAATAACAGCCGGCTGCAGCCAAAGCAATCGGCGCTTGTCTTCACGTTTCCATCAGCTCCGAATTCCCACTTAAGGAGTTTGGGTTTGGGGTGTTTTTTTCTGCTTGATCTGATTTTCAAGCAGAAGGAAGAAAAATTTGCATGAGAGGGGGAGAAAGATAAAACAGGGAGAAGGGAAAAACAGTGCTAGGAGTGGATGAAAAGCCCTTTGGGTTGCTGAACTCAAGCAGGGGATTTGGATATAACTTTTAATTGCACAGGGCTTTATTTTTAAGAGCTGTCGGTGCTTTGTAACCTGCCTGGAGTTTTGTGGCAGGTATGTAGGGAGCAGGATGTAGGGATGTCGGTAGGGATGCTGGATGGTAGGATTTACCGGGATGGTGCCAGGTAAGTGGGACCGCATACCTACTCCATGGTGCAAATCTGAAGGAGCAAAGCGTGGCTCAGGCTCTGCTGCTTCAGCTAGCAGAGAGGCACCAGGCCTTTCTGGCCACCCTCCAAGCTCCAGAGGACACAGGTGACACCAGAGGAGATCTTACCAGCGCTTGCATCAGCCGCTGGGCTGGTGGCCGAAGCGCCAGCATGTTCTGCGGGCAGCGGGAAGTGGGTTAATTTTCCTCTTGGCTCTGGCTTGCTGATGCAGCTGCTCTTCCACAGGGTTTCTGGAAGTGTTTTTGCAAGTGTTTCTGGAAGAAAAAGAGGAAAAAACCCTTTATTTTTCTTTTTCCTTTTCGAAGCTTGTCTCCCCCTCCCCGTTATCATCCCTGTACTGGCTCCATGCAGCAGCTCGAGTGAAGCCGGGCAGTCAGTGCAAGAAGGGACATTTCTCTGCCCGATGCCTGCCCAGTTGGCCGGGCAAGGGGAGGGATGCAGGGAGCAAGCAGGAGGAGCCAGTCCCCATCCCAGGAGATCCTGGTGCTGCGGCAGGAGGCAGCTATGACCTGGTTGAGCGTGCAAAAGCCTGGTCCTGTGGGCTCTCCACACGCGCTAACCACTGCCCTGGGCTCCTACAGCATCTGGGTGCTTGATGGTTTTATAAATATGTATTACAGCAACGCACAAATGCCCTGTAAGCCCTTACAAAATGAGGAGAAGGACCAATCTATGAGCAACGTATCCCCATATAACTCTTAAAGGCAAGAGGGCTGCTTCGTACGGGGTTGTGGCCAGCAGTAGCATCGTGCAAGACCAGGCTGTCCTCGCTAGCCAAAGCCCTTGGTGATTTGTAGGCAGTGCCATGCTTATTAGGAGCACCCAGATTATCTTTTCATGACGCTTTACGGAGAACATGAGGATGTTCTTCTGTATCGGCACCACAGGGCTGGCGTGCGCCTAGGGAGAGCGTTGTCGGCGAGTGGGTGGCATGGTGGGACCTGGAGCCTTTGCTAACGTGCTGGGGTTCGTTTCTCTCTGCCAGGCTGGTTGCCCAAGGTGACACCAGGGTCCCCATAGCTGCCTGCACTCCTGGAGAAGCCATGGCCTCCTAGTGCCCCCCGGGACCGGTGGGGTCGGCAGGCCGGAGATGGCGGCGCAGAGGATCCGGGCGGCCAACTCGGGCGGCCTGCCGCGGTGCAAGTCGGAGGGGACGCTCATCGACCTCGGCGAGGGCTTCGCCGAAACCAGCCTCTGCGACGTCAAAGGTGCGGAGGGACGGGTGGGGACACCCATGGGACGCGTGGGAATGATGCCCCCTCCTCAGTTCGTGTGCATCCTCTCACCCCTGGGGTCTGGGAGGGGGTTTGGTTAATAATTAGCAGGCAGCAGCTGATGGGGAAGAGCAGCAAGCGCTGATGAGTGCATCCACGGTGCAAGGACAGGCATGGACCTGACACCAAGAGATCCAGCAGCCAGGAGAGGTGACAGCAACAAGGTAGTTGCGAGGGTTTGTTCTCCTCTTCCCTGGAGCTGCGAGCTTGCGTGTTGCTTGAATAATCCTTTTTCTTCCTTTTATCGCTTTTTCTTCAGCTGTATTTACCTTACCCAGCATAAAAGCTGCATTCAGGTGAGAGGGAAATTACTGTTCCCACAGCAGAAATAGATCCCAAGGAATAACTCCAGGTGGAAGTTAGCATGCGCTGAGGGCCTTTAAAAATAAACATGCTACGCTTTTGCAGGCGTAGCAAGAAGAGACCCGAACATCAAACGTTCTCGCTGCAAATTAGATTGTTTTAAATGCAAAAAATAGGAATTACTCATGTTCTCCAAGGGGACTGCTGGTTTCAGCACATCTGTGTTAACCCTACCGCCGTGCCGGCTGCATGCACAGCTGGGGGGGACACAGGGACGGCCGCTCGCCCGTCTGATCCGAAGGGATGGAGAGACCGAAAATGCCCCGTCCTGCAGACGGCTCGGGCTGCAGTGCTGCGTTAACAGCGGCTTCCTACCAGGGTGGTAAAATAGCTTCAATATGGAGTTTATATATAGTTTTACGCTGAATAAATGTCCTCACGACTTTCCCT
>NW_009204927.1:24334-31015 GCF_000690835.1 Fulmarus glacialis
ATGAGTTGTTTAGGATGTGTGCAAACTCTTCTCTTCTGAATATTTTGATCCCTAGAGTATATTTAAAGACTTTTCTTTGCTTGTCCTTGTCTTCCCTTGCCTTGTACTTTCTGTGTCCGAGAAGCGCTGCAGCTAGTGACCACAGGGATGCGCAGTCTGATCTGCCGTCCCTTTGTCTCCAGGATTTTAGGGGCTTCCTGTGTTTCTTAAATTCCCCTTTTTCCCCCAGAGAGCTCTCGAGCCTATTGAAGCAGGTGCTGTCCTAGTTCTCTTACAGCTCCGTATTGGTGAAAATCCAGCTCTCCTTGTTTTCTTAGGACTGTCTAGCAAGATAACACACATTTGAACGTTGAGGTAACATCATCTGCAGCTTACTTCTAGTGCTTTTTACAGAAACAGGTCCTAAAGGTGAGAACAAAAGCAATAAATATGGTGACAGCGTGAGCACCTGCAGGCTTGACCCAGCTGTTCCGCTTGTAATTGGGATCCCCTGGCACTGCTGAAAGGGAGACTGGAGATGCTGCTAGGACCACGACAGCACTGCATGAGGGCGATGCTGTACTGCTTTCTGAGGGTTCAAACTACATGACCTTCTTTAGAAATTGAGTTAATTTTTGTTGAGGAGCTTTGAAATACAGGTACTATGTAAGAGAGGCGGGATGCTGATTTGTTTGTGAAAATGTAGGAATATGACGTGCCCTTAGTGGGTACCCTCAGTTGTTCCTTGCACTGAAATGTGAGATGTTTCACATGTGCAGGAGAGGGGTTACAGCAGAGGAAGAGCACTTATGGCCTGTGAATGTTATGTGTTAACCTGCAGCAGCACAGATAACTCTTTGCATGGAGAGTGCAATGGCTGTGCTAAAGACCTGGTGGCCAAAGACCTTGAGATACCGCTGAGCAAATTGGTAGGATGATGGCTCTTCCCATGTAGCAATCGTTGAGACCCCCACCTAATGAACTTCTGTTTTCCCCTTAAATGTTCACATTTAAGATGCCTGTGATTCTGGCACGTAGAGCTTAGATCCCAACGTGCCAGGTGAAAAGGAGAGCTGATAAGAAGTGACGCCCACTCCCTCAAAACTCCCTCCAACACATCTTCTTGTGCATCGTTCATCAGGGAGTTCAGCGAGGCTGTGGGACGCTGGCATCTCGTACAGGAGGAGCTGCATGGGGCCCTGCATCGAGGGGGAGGCTCGTTGTTAAGGCACTTGATTGCATCGGGAGGACAAGAAGTTGCTGCTTCTCCTGTCTTGGCTCCTGCTGCTTTTCCCAGCCACGTCAATGCCCGTCCCTTTAGATCATGATCCCGTTGGGGAAGGGGAACGTGAATGTGCCAGATGTAGTGGAGGGAGAAGTTTTGTTTAAAAATTTTAGGCGGGGGGGGGAACGTGTGGGTTTGAGAGGCTTTAAAACTACCTTATTTCACCACATAAATTAGCGCAGATTGCTTACCTGAAATAAATGATTGCAAGTAATTTGTGGGTCTCTTGTGGATTGCTTACGGTGCTGTTTTTCTTCTTGGCTTTGCAGTGCCTTCTCCTAGTGCCTTGCTGGTTGACAATCCCACGTCCTTTGGAAATGCGAAGGAAGTAATAGCAATCAAAGATTACTGTCCGACTAATTTCACCACTTTGAAGTTCTCCAAGGGAGACCACCTTTATGTCTTAGACACGTCGGGAGGCGAGTGGTGGTACGCTCACAACACCACGGAAATGGGTTACATCCCTTCCTCCTACGTCCAGCCTGTAAACTACCGCAACTCTTCCTTAACGGACAGCGGGATGATAGACAATCTACTGGAGAGCCCCGATGAGGGGGTCAAGGAGTTAGACCTGCTTGGAGAATGGACTGACGTGAAAAGAAACTCTGCGAAAACCTACAATAACAACCCGTTCTTGAACGGAGTCCAGACGAACCCGTTTCTGAATGGGAATTTGCAAACAGTGCCCAGCTCGGACAAAGAGTCCAACTCCAACGTCGCCGTTGACTTGCTGCTCTTTGACACGGGGGCTCCTACTTCAGCTGTTTCCAGTTCGGCCGCTAATAGCAGCCTGGGTAACATTTTTGATGAGTTTCCATCCACAAACAGGCTGGATCTGGAACAGCCTGTGAAAAGGGACAATCCCTTCTTCAGAAGTAAACGCTCTTACAGTTTGTCTGAACTGTCCGTTCTTCAAGCCAAGTCGGACACTCCGGCATCATCGGGTTTCTTCAGCGGTTTGAAGTCTCCTACCCCTGAGCAGTTCCAAAGCCGGGAAGATTTTAGGACGGCGTGGCTGAACCACAGGAAGCTGGCTCGGTCTTGCCATGACTTGGATTTGCTTGGTCAAAATCCTGGCTGGGGTCAGACGCAACCGGTGGAGACCAACATTGTCTGCAAGCTGGATAGCTCTGGTGGAGCCGTTCAGCTTCCAGACACCAACATCAGCATCCACGTGCCAGAGGGTCACGTGTGCCCTGGGGAGACGCAGCAGATCTCCATGAAAGCGATGCTGGATCCGCCGCTGGAGCTGAACAGTGACAAGTGCAGCACCATCAGCCCGGTCCTGCAGATCAAGCTCAGCAACATGGAGGTGAAAACCTTCATCATTCTGGAGATGAAGGTGTCGGCAGAAGTCAAGAATGACATCATGAGCAAGAGTTTGGTAGGACTGCAGTGCCTGCGGAGCGACATGAAAGAGGGGCCGTACACGCCGATGCAGCTGAGCTATTCGTATGGGGACACGATCCAGGTGCAGCTGGAGAACCTGGAACCTTGCATGTACATTGCAGCTGTAGCCCAGGGGCAGAACATCCTCTACCCTTACACCGTTTGGGATTACATCAGCAAGAAGATCACGGTTGGCGTCTACGGCCCAAAACACATTCACCCTTCCTTTAAAACCGTCGTGGCCATGTTCGGGCACGAGTGCGCGCCCAAGACACTCCTGGTGAACGAGGTCATGAGACAGTCCCACAGCCCGGCTCCCGTTGCCCTCCAGCTCTGGGGTAAGCATCAGTTTGCTCTGTCCCAGCCTCAGGACCTCAAGCTCTGCATGTTCTCCAACATGACCAACTATGAGGTGAAAGCTAGTGAGCAAGCCAAAATTGTGCGGGGCTTCCAGATGAAGCTGGGCAAGGTCAGCCGCCTTATCTTCCCCATTGCGTCCCATGATCCCAATGAGCTCTCAGACTTCACGCTAAGGATACAGGTCAAGGATGACAAAGATGCTATTTTGACCCAATTCTGCGTCCAGACACCGCAGCCGCCTCCAAAAAGTGCCATCAAACCGACAGGGCAGAGGCGGTTCCTCAAGAAGAACGAGGTCGGAAAGATCATCCTTTCACCTCTGGCAGCCACGGCCAAGTATCCTGTTTTTCAGGATCGGCCAGTGTTGAGCTTGAAGTACGGCAAGCTGCTGAAGACAGTGGTGCGGCAAAGCAAGAACCACTATTTGCTGGAGTACAAGAAAGGAGACGTCATAGCCCTCCTCAGTGAGGAGAAGATCAGGTTGAAAGGGCAGCTGTGGACCAAGGAGTGGTATATTGGCTACTACCAGGGAAAAATAGGCCTTGTGCACACCAAAAATGTGCTGGTGGTTGGGAAGGTCAAGCCCAGCTATTTCTCAGGGCCAGATCTCACCACCAGCCTGTTGCTCGAGCAGATCCTGAGGCCCTGTAAGTTCCTGACCTACATCTACGCCTCCGTGAGGACTCTGCTCATGGAGAACCTCAGCAGCTGGCGGTCCTTCGCCGATGCGCTAGGGTATTTGAACTTGCCGCTCACGTTTTTCTGCCGAGCGGAGTTGGACAGCGAGCCGGAGCGAGTGGCCTCCGTCTTGGAGAAGCTGAAGGAAGACTGCAACAACACCGAGAACAAGGAGAGGAAATCTTTCCAGAAGGAGCTGATGACGGTGAGTCCGAGGTCTGACAAGGGGGTCTTAATTCTCTGCCATGCAGAGTGCTTAAAGTGAACGGAAGGTGGAAGTTTCCTAATTCAGCCAGTAGAAAATGAAGTCCATCTTTAAGGTCTTCTGTGGGCTGCTTGGCGCGGCCAGGTGGAATTTCAGCCCTGCGGTTGTATGCGTTGAAGGGCTCCTGGTTTAGTGGGATCATGGCTATAAAAGAGGGATGCACTAGGTGAAAAACGGTAGGTACGTGTTGTGTGAGGGCGGCCAACAGGCTTGCTTTGGAAGGTAGCTAATCTGAAGCCCCTCAAAAGGTGATTTTGGTCCGGTGTTTTCATGGCACTCAACTGGTCCCTGCTGCTGGGTATTTACATTTCAACCTTCAATGATGCATGCTTCAAGGAATTCCCTGAGAGCTGCTGGTCTCCTCAACCCCAGTGTCAAAGTGTGCATTGTTGGAGGCAATACTGATGGAAAACTGGAAAAGGGGCAAGAAACACAAAAGCTTTTCCTATACAGAGTGGGGTGGGTGAGCCACCTCTCGGGTCACGTACTTTTGCATCACTAGGTGTGTCAAAGCATGCCAGAGAAGGGTTTTAGAGCTGCTGTGAAGAATGATGCTACACCTTTACCTCATGAAACAACCTCAAATTCCTCTATAATAATGTCAGGTTACGTCTGTCCCATCTCTCTTTGAGTGGCAGCTAAACCAAGGGCACCTCTGAGCTTGGACGCTTTACGTCCAACTGTGGATCGTGTTTGCAAATTGAAATGCGTGGCTTGCCTTCTGTCCTGAAAGACATTTGGGGAAGTGCTGCCTGCAAGTATTTCTAGGATGCTGTTAGGAAGTCTCTTACGAGAAATCATCTTCATGATAATTTCTGGCATTTCATAGGAAGTGAGCCAAAGAAAATGTAGGACGAAATATCTGGAAGAGATTTGCAGCTCTCGCTTCTTAACAGGCTCTCCCGCAGAAGCCGGATAACCGAATTATGGCGAATCATGTGGTTTAAAATGCCAATTGAATTAAGAAATAGCGACAGCTTCTCTTGGCGATGGTGGGCGCAGGCAGCAGCATGCAAAATGAAATTACGAGTAGGCAGCCGGGGTAAAGAGGACTGGAGCCGAATGAAGTATTTTATTTCCCAAACTCCCTTTAATAAGAAGGGGGAAATTTGAGGATCGAGTATGAGGTTTAAGGTGTTATGAAGAGTACGGAGCCATTCGTTACTCACGGAAATATTGTCCAGCAAGTTCCCGGTGCCTGGGTACCACTTTGTGGACCTTGGGGCAGTGTTTTAGCTTTGACTTTCAGGTGCCAGCTCTTGCCACCAACACTGCTTCTATTGAGGGGTTCTTCTGCCCATCATATGCGGTTGTCTCTCTTTTTTCCGGGGCCAGCTGGGACGGGAACATACCCACGGTGGTAGCCAAGGCTGGTGTCTGGCCCTGTGGTTCCCCCAAGGGAGGACTTGCTCCTTTAGCCTCGGTGAACGATGGGATGAAATCTGTGCTCCTCTTGCTGCATGCTTCCAAGGGCTTCGTGCTGTTTGCCTTACCGCTTTGCAAACCTGTAAGCATTTCTTTTATCTATTCCCTTTGTCTCCAGGGGTCCCAGACAGTCTGTAGGTCGTGGAAAATCCATGCCAGACTTCAGTGGGGAGACAAAAGGGAAAGATAAGGCTCTTTGGATACCCAGGGAGCAGCTAACTCAAGGGGAGGGCCGTAAGCTGCAGGAAAACATCCCGCTCCCCGAGGAATGCCTGGAGTGCAGAGTCCCAGAGCAGGTTTTGTTTTCCTTGTTTGAATGGAGGCTAATCCTGAGCGTTGGCTCGGTTTCCTATTCTTTGTGGGTCTGAGCCTGTCGATAAAGGATGAGCTCCCTTCCTGGTGGAAGATGATGCTTTTCTAAACCCCTTGCTGCTGTCAAATCCTCCTTAGCTTACGGAGAAATTAGATTGAGCCTGGTTTTAAAAAAAAAAAAAAAAAAAAAATTAAAAAAAATAGATGTTTCAGGGGATGACAACGGAGCAGTAATGTATTTTATTGTGTTTAAATCTGATTTTATTTGTAACAAATGGACTCGCTTTCTGGCATCTGCTGGCAAGAAGAACCGGTTGGATTAAGCTCTGATCTGGCCGTTTCACCTTAAAGTTGGTTGTTTCCTCTCAAAGGGACAGTGAAGGGAGAAGTAGTAAGCAGGCTTATCTGACTTCAGTGTTGAGTACACAAAATCGCAGTGGCAGAGCCATGCACCAGCAGCCAACCACAGAAAAGCCTGGTCGTGATGACTAGTTAATAAGTAATCTGCATTTAATTATTATTTTTCTAATCTAGCACTAGCAGCGGTGTGTGAAGGTAACTGGGGGAATGTTGCTCAGAAGTTAGTCATCACATAAGAAAGAGAAACCTACTTCTCCCCTCCCTCCTTTCTGCCCATTGAAAGTAGGCAGCACACGGATGCTCTTGCTAAAAAAGCCTGGGCACCGATGCAAGAGGACCTCGTGGCAGCTGGGCCACCAGTGCCTGGCCATGCAGTGACTGGTCCTTGGGAGCTGGGGTTAGACCTGTGATGAGACACAGCATTTCTCTCTTCCTCTGGATTTTCGATACGGTGTTTTCATAGAGCATTTATCATCCTTTCCAACAGACACTGCTGCTGGGAAAAACACGGGTCTTCTGGGAATGCCACTGGGCATGTCAGCAGAGAGCTGTGGAAACTATGAGCTTTCTCTTCTCCAGGCTACTTCTAAAGATCATGCAGAAGATGATGATGGGTGTTTCCCCCCCC
>NW_009204927.1:31135-34264 GCF_000690835.1 Fulmarus glacialis
TCAAGCAGTCCTTCAGGCCCTGCAGGGCAGGGTGTCCACTGCTTGGAGCATGCCCGGAGTATGCCAGCCCAAGGTTGCTCACGTTGGGCCCCTCTTGCTCCTCCATCCCAAAGCAATTTGCTAGCTAATGGTAATCCCTGTGCTGAGTTTGGGAGAAAACCAGACTCCTGCCCCTCTTCCGCCTTCATGGGAACAAATCCCCACCACACGTATAGATCCTGGACATTGCTCCCCTAAGGAACCACGCTGCGCCATGCTGAAGTTGGTGGGGATGTTGTCTGTAGGACATGGCTTGTCCTTGCATAGCCAAGTTGCTCACAGCACAGAAGGAAGAGGAGTCACCTGCAAGCTTCCAGCAAGGTCTTTTTCATGCACAACACTTGTAAGTCTTGCCCTGTGCCCCTATCAATTAATAGAAAGCTGCAGAAATGCCACCGACCCCTTTCAGCTGTCGTGTTGTCAGGCTCCTTGCTCCGCAGGCAGTATAAGACAACCCGCTTCTATTTTCTTTGGGTGGCAGGAAATCTTTACTGCCTTTCCATCCCCGCTGCAGCCCTTGCAGGCTCCGTGCTCTTGTTCCCGTGCAATTTTGCTCTTGCAAAAAAAGCTGCCTGTGACTGCACTTGGCTGATGGCACTTGGCATCACTTTTCCTGAAATGACACCTTTGGGGAGGTCCCGGGGCTGTGAGAACGGGAGCCAGGTGAGAGCTGCAGCGTGGTGCTGCCCCAGGCACGTCGCCTGCCTGCCGTGCTCGGGTCGCATCCCTCCCCGGCACACATCCCCGCCCCGGTTAATGGGACACTAAATATTACTGCTTGCGGTAACCGCATCTCCGCTTCCCCTGCCAAACACCGTACAGACATTTCAGGGGTTGAGTAATGGATGATAACGCTTAGACACCCTGGGGTGCTTTCTGATTTAAATGCTATTTAAAAAAAAAAAATTAATTTTAAAAGTCCGTTTCCATAACAGCTTCCTTGTGGGTCTTGCACCGCGCTTGGTGGGCACACGTGAACTTGGTGATGCTTTCCGCTCCCGGCGCAAAGGAGAAAGGTTTTTACTCCTTTAGTTTGGCCGAAGGTGGGGAAGAAACAAGACCCCCCCAGCTCAGATGGCTCCTCCACAGCATGTGGGGGTCAGGGCTGGACCGCAGGGGGGCTGCATATTTGTGCATGGGAGAGCGAGCAGGGCTGGAGGCTCGCAGAGTCGGGAGTGGACCATGAAGGTGGCGGTGATGGGCATGGGCAGGGGTGGCTGTGCATTTGCAAGTGGTCTTTGGGGTTGCCTGTTGCTCTGGGGTCGGCTTGCTTTCTTCCAGATGCTGGTTTTCATCATTAGAGGATGGGAAATGGGATTCTGCATTTCAGAGCCGGGATGTAAATTCAGCCTCCCCTGGATGTCTTTTAAGTAGAAGCGCTTCTGCACTGCTTTGAACTGGGATTTGAATATCAAACCATCTCCTTTGCTGCGTGCTTGTCTGGTGGAGCAGGCTTGGAGCCGCTCTGAGGTTAATAAAGGCTTTGGAGGGCGCTGGGAAGGCACAGCCCAGGTCACGCCTCGGCAGGGAGCACGGCTGGCTACCGAGGGATGGAGACGCGGTGCGTGTACCCAGCTATCTGGGGAGGTTTGTCCAGAGCGAGGGAGGAGGATGGAAAGAAATTGTAGCATAATCCCAAAAGCGCCTGCTGGAGGATTAAATCTGTTGTGAGCCTTGCTAATCTCGGCCAGGCAGTCAGGGCTTCCAGGAGAGCCCCATGCCTGCATGTGTTTCATGTATTTCTGTGACAGAGGGAGCGAGTTGTGCCCAGGCCAAAAAAAACATGTTGCTGTTACCACTAATATTCCCTCTTTGGCTCCGACCTTAGTGGCTGCGTGTTCTTCTTGCACCCCATCCCCACCTGGCTTTAGTGCTGTCCCCATCTCCCATCACCTCTGCCCACTCACCTGCATTTTCCCCAGCCCACAGTGTGTGTGTTGAGCCTCCCCAGCTCACATCTCCACGGGCAAAGTGCAGGAAGTAGGTGTTCCTGTGGCCATCAGTAGGTTTCATAGTTAACGTGCTGCACTGCAGGGAGCAATCAGTCTCTTCCAAAGCTGTTGCTTCAAGCGATTGTACAGTTCTCAGTTACGTGGCCTCCCAGCTGCTTTACTTGATGCCGTTTTCTTGTTTACTTCGAGCAGCAGAAGGAACGGGAGAATCCGTCTCCTGCAGCTCTATCCTTAACCCTGCGGCGCAGTTTGCTCCCAGTGGCCTCCTCCGCTGCCTCAAACCTGCTCAGCCTCTGGCAAGAGATGAGAGTGGCTCATTTAGGCTGCTTTGCTAAATACCAGGTTGTTTCGGGGTTTGCACGCAGGCGATGGAGCTGCCTGGAAACGCAGGTTTGAGGATGCTAAATCTCCTTGCCCTTGGGACCATCCAAATCCTCTGCCTGCAGAGGAGAGGGTGCAGAACTTGGGGGCTGGGTGGTAAGGTGGCGTTGCTGGAGAGGAGGCACAGGTGTGAGATCTAAATGCTTCTTAATGCCCTTTTAAAAAAAAAAAAATTAATGCTCTTTTAAATGTATTTTCCTTGCTTGCTTAACAAGAGGGTTTATTACTTCTCTCCTGGTACAGGAAACCAGTGTAAGCACTTGAGGAGCAAACAAATGCTGGTCTGCAGCTGTAATTAGATTCAAGCCCAGCTTTAAGCTGGAAACAGATAAGGGAAAAATCAACATGCATTTGCTTTGCAAATTGCTGGAGTGGTTTCAGGTGTTCCCATCTTCTCCCAACTGTGCCTGTGAAACCATCTATGCAAGGATTTAACCCTTCTTCTGCCCCAGAGCCAAACCAGCTGGGGTTTGCCCAGAACCCCCTGTGCCAGGAGAGGATGTCAGGACCCAGGGCGGCAGAACGCGGGAGGATTCTGGCCATGTGTGGAACACCACATCCACGGTTTCTGTGATAATCAGCCCCGTGCTGTTGTGAAGACGTGGGTGATGTTCCCAATGGGGACATGTGTGCCAGCGTGGTTCCTTGGGATGCTGTCCGCTGCATCCTTGAGCTGTGGTTTGCCTTTACTGAAGTGAGACCTCCTGTTCAAACGCTGAGCCCTTGGTGTTGCAGATGACACCAAGTTGGGCGGGAG
>NW_009204928.1:0-5844 GCF_000690835.1 Fulmarus glacialis
TTTTGTGCTAAGGAATTGGCTGCCATTCTGTGGGGAAAGGGTTTTTTTACGTGTAAATGTCATCCCTTCTCATCAGTGGTAACGTCTCTTGGCAGCTACTACAGTCTCATATCCTATTTCCTGAATGAAAATTCGGATTTCTTGACAAAAGTGTCTAGTGGAAGAACAGAAATCCCCACATCACTGTCCTCCACCAGGAGGGAATTGTGGCTACCTCAGAACCACTGCTATTCTACACATCCTCTCACCAGTAATGTTTGTTTAAACAGCCTGTGGTGGGTTGACCTTGGCTGGCTGTCAGGTATCTACCAAGCCACTCTACCACATCCTCTCCATCAACAAGATAAGGGGAGAAAATACAATGAAAACCTCATGGGTGAAGATAAGGACATAGAGATTCATAACACATTCATAATGCTGCTTCTCTGCTGCTCCTTCCTCCTCATGCTCTTCTCCTGCTGTAGAATTTTGTCCCATCCACGGGATACAGTCCTTCACGAACTTCTCCGGCATGGGGTCCTTCCCACAGGCTGCAGTTCTTCATGAACTGCTCCAGCATGGGTCCTTTCCATGGGCTGCAGTCCTTCAGGAACAGACTGCTCCAGTGTGGGCTCCTCTCCATGGGCCACAGTTCCTGCCAGGAGCCTGCTTCAGGGTGGCTTCTCTATGGGCTGCAGCTTCCTTCAGGACACGTCCACCTCCTCCATCATAGGGTCCTCCATGAGCTGCAGGGTGGATAGCTACTCCACCATGGTCTGCCATGGGCTGCAGGGAGACAACTTGCATCACCATAGTATTCACCACAGGCTGCGGGGAATCTCTGCTCTGGCACCTGGAACACCTCCACCCCCTCTTTCTTCACTGATCTTGGTGTCTGCATTGTTGTTTCTCTCACATTTTCTCACTCCTTTCTCACCACTGCTGCGCAGCAATTTTTACCCTTTCTCATATATGTTTTCCCAGAGGAGCAGCCACCTTCACTAATTGGCTCAGCTTTGGCCAACAGTGGGTACATCTTGGAGCCAGCTGGAAGTAGCTTTGTCTGACCTGGGGGAAGCGTCTGGTGTCTTCTCCCAGAAGCCATTCCTGCAGGCCCCCCATGACAAAAACCTTGCCATGTAAACCTAATACACTGTCTTTACTCTTATGATATTATGTGCAGAAACTGTTTCGTATATAAGAACTTTAGCTGCAGGATAAACTGAGCCAGCTAGTGGTAACAAAGGAGGCTGCAGGCAGCTCCCTCTTCCTACAGGCAATTACACCACCTGCACCTGCATGCAAAATACAAGAGGGAAAAGACCAGCACATCAACTAAAACCAGGAAAACAACATCAAAAAAGACTACATGAACATTCACAGGGTAGCCAAACCATTTTTTTCAGCTGCTCTGTAAATTAATGTTGCTTCTGCATTTCTCTGCCTTTTGAAGAGAGGATATTTATCCTAAAGGAAGTCTAGAGAAAGCCTCACTACTACAAATCACTTCTAATGTCCCAGCCTCAGCGTCTGTAGCCTGAGGGGAGTCTGGCTTGTCCCAGGCACACAATCCTTTGCTGCCACATGATTGTATCACTGCTGCTCCCTTTGCAAGGGCGGGGGTTGGTCCCAGACCCTGGAGGTGATCACTAAGACAGGCGGGAGCTTCTAAGGCTGTAAGGGTTTTTTGAATTTTTTTTTTCTTGTAAAATGGGCATTTGAGTGGCTACAGCAATAGGGATATTTTACAGTTTTAAAATTGTCCTTCATGCGCAGACTTGGGACTTGGACATGTTCAATGTCTGCAAAGGCCATGACAGCTTGGACTTTGCTGTGGTTTCTCTCTGTCGGTGGGAAAACAGCTGACTGAACCACTGTCAAACCCTTGAGCTCACTAAAGCTGATAGGGTTGTCCAGCGCCTTATTCGTTGCCTTAACTGTAGGGTCTGAAGGACTTGCTAGAATGATCCCAAGAGGCTGAGAGCTGGTGTCTGATGCCCTGGTTCTCAGTGTTGTGTGTGCATGTTCATGGTCACATGCATGTTCATCTGGCTGTATTCATGTGTGCATTCACATGTACCTGTGTGTGCCTGGGGTAATGCACATGCAAACATGATTGTGTACAAATATTGTGTGTGTGTTTGGGCACACCTGTTCATGAGTGTGTATGTGTTTTCTCACATGCACGTGCCTTCATGCAGGTGAGCATCGATGTGTGTGACATTGATCTGCATATATGTAAGCGTGTGGGCATAGGTGTGTGTGGATGTGTGTTTTTATGTATTACCACTTGTGTACAGAGTGTACACATATATTTATGCAAATGTTTGCATGCAGGAGCATGCATGTGTAAGCATGTGTGTTTGAGTATCTGTGCATACATTTTGGTATGATCGGGTGGCTGTGCATGTGCCTGCACATGGACTCCTTTGGAAATGTGTACACACACCTCTATGTGTGCACACATATAAGTTGCTCTTTGCTGCATGCAAACTCACACGTGTGGTTGTGCCGATGTGCGTGGGGCCACGTGTGTGTGCATGCCTGTGAGTGTACATACCTCTGTGTGTGTATAGGTGTGCATGGGTGTGCACCCATGAGGGGGTGCATGTATGCATCTTTTTGGATGAGCCTATGTGGGTGGGTGTGCAGTTCTCTTTACTCACTTTTGACATCATGAGTGATCTCATTATGCCATCAAGGGGCAAGCTGGGCATTGTATTGAAACAGTGATCTGTCACAGGTATCCCACCGAGGATGAAATGTGGTGACTGTGCAGGTTGCCCCATGAATGTTGAACTGTTCCTGCCAGAGGTCATCTGAGAAACACTCTGAGGGATAACAGAGTGGAGAAGGGGCCTCCAGCAGCCACCTAGTCCAACCCTGTGTTCAGAAGGGGTCTCAATAGAACAGATTACTCAGGCAATTTCTGAACACTTCTAATGACAGAGATCCCATAACGTCTCTGCGCAATGCACTCCAGCACTTGACCACCTTCATGGAAAGAGTTTTTCCCCTGGTATCTAATCAGAATTAATTACCCATTATTACACTTGTGTCCATTGGCCCTACTCTAATCATGGTTTATCTTCAGAGTCTAGCTCAATCATCTCTGTATTCTCCAGTGAAGTGGTAGTAGGCAGCAAGTATGTCTTCCCTTAGCCTTCTTTTCTCGAAGATGAGCAGACCCAGATCTCACATCCTCTCCTTGCACATCATGAATCTGGCTACCTGACCATCTTGGTGGCCTCCTCAAGACTCACACCTGTTGACCAATATCCTTCCTGGACTGGGGAGCTCCAAACTTGGTGCACTGCACCAGATACAGTCTCACAAGTCCCAAACAGAGGAGCAAGATCACTTCCCTGGACTTGCTGGCTACACGCTAATACAGCTCAGGATGCAGTGTACCTTCTTTGCTGCAAAGGCACATTGTCAGCTTATGTTCAGCTGGGTGCCCACTAGGACCTCACATCTTTTTCTGCTGAGCTGCTTCCTAGGTAGCCAGCCCCGAGCCTGTACTGATGCATGGGGTGGTTCGTGCTTGCTCTTGTTGTACTTTTTGTGGTTCTGGTTAGCC
Source organism: Fulmarus glacialis (assembly GCF_000690835.1). Lineage (NCBI taxonomy): Eukaryota > Metazoa > Chordata > Aves > Procellariiformes > Procellariidae > Fulmarus > Fulmarus glacialis. The sequence continues at coordinate 3,560 of NW_009204928.1, forward strand.
CATTTCTCCAACCTGCCCAGATCCCTCTGACTAGCAGCCCTGCCCCAATTGTACTGACAACTCCCCACAATTAGGGGTCCTCTGCAAACTCGCTGAGAGTGCACTCCTTCCCACCATTCAGGTCATTAATGAAAATATTAAACTCTGTTGGTCCCAGTATTGATCCCTGAGGGTTCATACTGTGGTTATTGGCTGGACTTTGCGCCAAACAACTGATCACAACTCCCTGAGCTCAACAAGCCAGCTAATTTTCTGGCCCCCTTCTTGTCCACCTATCTAGCCATATCTCACCTGTTTGGTGAGACTATAGAAGAGAGAGTCAAAAGTCTTGCTAAAATCAAGACATACCACACCCACTCCACAGTGCCACTCACTTCCTCATAGAAAGCAATGAGGTCAGTCAGGCATGATTTGCCCTCAGTAAACCCATGTGAGCTGCTTCCAGTCACTTTATTGTCTTTCATGAGTTTAGAAAAGGCTTCTGAGAGCTTCTTTTCAGGGACTGAGTGGAGACTGACCAGCCAGTTCCTTGAACACCCTTGGATGTATCCCAGCTGGTCCCATGGACTTACCTATGTTCAATTGGTAGTAAGAGCTCCTTAATTCTTTCTTCTGCTGTGGGTGCTGCTTCATTCCCAGAGAGTCTACTGGGAGGCTCAGGTATGTGATGGGTTTGAGGAGAAGCCATACCAGTAAAAACTGAGGACAAATACCAGTAGAGCACTTCAGTCTTTTCCCTAGGCCATGTCCCTTTAGTTCAGTACCTGTTAGGTCCAAGGTCTCAGCCCCTGCCTGACACATAACCAGGTTAATGGGCTGCACAGGTACATCTGACATTGACTTGAACATGAGGCAGGACCGTGTCTCACACCAGACAACACTGACACTGCACTGGAAGCAGATCCACTCAGACATAACCTGAATGAGGTTGGCAGGATTTCTCAGCTTTTCTCCCTGTCCATAAAGAAAACCCCATCCTTTTAAACTCCCTAGATCTGGGCAGAACTGTGTCCTGGCCTGGAGAACAGCAGTGGGGACTGCCAGCCATGCTGAGGCATTCCCAATATTGTTTACACTGAATTAAACTAAGGATCCAAACTGGTGTGAAACAGTCCTTGTTGGGGCCTGGAGTCAGCAGCAGCAGAGTGCGAGCTTTGGAGGAGTAGGAAAAGGAGGACCGAAGATACAGAATATTGCATTTCAGTGTCTGTGCTGAGGACAATTCTCTGCTAGTTTTGTTCTGTTGTTGTTCAGCTGCACTCAGGCTCCTCTGACTCTGGCTGCTCTTTGGAGCTCATTGACAGAGCAGTGGAGAGTGCTGCTGCCAAGAGCAGAACAATCCCTCATGAGCAGGGACACACACACACACATACGCTCATGTCCATAAGCATGGAATCATGCACAATTTTTTGCACCCATGTGCATTCACACAAACCCAGCTGCACACAAGTGCACACAAGACAAGAACACACGTAGGAACACAACCAACTTGAACTCCGCTGTAGACACCTGGGGACGACTGTGGCAGGGCTAGAGCACTCTGGGGAAGGATAAGGCCCCACACCCCTATCCCTGGTGCAGAAAAGGAGAAGGCAAAACAGGCTAGCAGAATTTTCCTGGGATCACTTTTAGGCAGGATAGGGTCAAACCCAGGAGCTGATCCACTTCTTGCCAACAGGGCCACAAAAAGCCCCAAAGGAGTGACCCAGCCTGACATCATTTGCCTTTACTGGACTCCTCCAGCATGTGAGATAAGTCCTCTGCCCACACTGACGTGTTTTGCACAGAAATGCTTGGGCCTCTCATCCTGTCACACAAAAGGTGCCTCCACTGGGGAATGCGCCTGGCATAAAGCAGGAAATGAAAAGGCAGCGATTCAGGAAACCAAAACACAGCCCATAGCATTAGCTGGGATGTTTTGCATTCACGATGAGCTTGTCAGAAAATGACCACCTCCACAAGGGATGCCTCTGGCAGCCTGGGGCAGTAGAGGTCCATGATAAAAGCCAGCCCGACTCCTCACTCGCTCATCCACTTCTCTTGCCTCCTTCTCCGTGGGAACCAGGTGAGTGTGAAGCCCCTTCTCCTTCTCTGCTTTCTGAAAAAGGAGGTCTCACTTCAGTGGACCTCTCGGCTAACACCAGCTTAGTTCTATGCCAGATGCTTGTTATAGGGAAGTAGGGAGAAGGTTAGACATGGAGGGAGGCTGGGACTGTGCTGAGGTGGCTTCTGGACTCAGGGAGTAGCTGAACAGGAGCTGGTGGCTCTTTTTTGGGCCTGTCAGG
>NW_009204929.1:0-19747 GCF_000690835.1 Fulmarus glacialis
GGGGGAGCGGGGGGCGCGCCGGCAGGTTTCCCCTTCCCTGCTGGTGGCCCTTGAGAGCAAAGCGCTCAAAATGCTCCCTTCCCGAGCGCGCAGGCAGCGGTGGCAAACACCGGCGAGAAAGTGCCGGGAGAGACTGACTTCCCGGGCTACCGGCCGGGGCAGGGAGGAGCTCAGTGCGCGATTGATTAACGTAATGAGTTGGAGAACTTGACAAAACGATGCCCTCTATGATTATAGATCTTGGGGAAGAGATAGCTGAGCCTCGTAATAAAATGTGGTGAACTGCAGGGCACCACGCTGGGAGGGGTGCCTGTGAACAGAATTGTGCTTTGGAAACGAATGGGATCTCACGGATGCTCAGGATTTTCAGAGGACTTTCTGTTCCAGAGCTCCAAGGATGCTCTCCCCTAGACGTTATCAGATGTGATAACACAGATAAGGAGCACATCAAAACCGTTCTCTGTACTGTACACACATTGTACCGGGTGCCTGACTCGCACACCGCTCATTTGCATCAGCACATTTCTGTGATCAGTTTGTTCCAGATGAGCACAGAGATGCATCTCCAGGACTGCCTGCTGGATGGCTGATCATTAGTTACTAGGACTTACTCTTTTACTCTCTCATCAATGAAATCCAAGGGGATCCTTGGTAAGGCAGAAAAATTACCTCCTAGTGAGCAGGAAGGAGATAGAGTGGCAGTGATTGCTTCTGCTGCCTCATCATGGACACACACTTAGTGTATCTGCTCACATGTGCAGAGCACCTCCCGCTGCTTCAAGAGTGGTAATGGCAGAAGCGGAGAAGAAGCAGCAAGTTGCACCCTGACAGAAAGATGCAAAAATCCAGGCATTTTAGTCTGAGGAGCTCCTGTGTTTCTGTGCCACAAGCAATGGGAGCCAGTGCCGATTATGGCAGGGAACAGTAGCAGAGGTAGACCACACACTCTTCCAAAGTATCTCTGACCATTAGCAGTGGGGAGGAAGAAGAGGGAAAGGGAAAGGGGTGTCACCTAACTTTGAGAGGGACACAGATCTGGGTAATTGGTATTCCTTTTTTCAAGTTACGTACTGTCAAGTCTCATCAGGCATGTAATGGAATGGAGGAAGAAGATCAAGTAAGCTGTTTTGTGGATAACATGTATTACTTCATGGCCAGAGAGAGTATTTTCAGCATGTTTTATTGGCAGGAGAGAGCCATTTAGCATCATATTCGGAAAAAGAGCTTTAGAATAGGAGTTATATTGTCGCTGGACAAAAATGTGGACAAGGGGAAATGAAAGCAAGAACTCAGAGATTCCACATGGTCAAAGTCACTGCCTCTTTATTCCCTTCTGAAGTATAGCATGGTTAGTCGTACACAGAGCTGGAGGAACAAGGCTTTAAAACTGGGCCATTCTCAAAGACTTTTATCTCTGGGTATGTGCACAGCATGCAGGAGCCTCTCTCTGTGCTTGCCCTTTGTTCCACCAAAGCCGTCAGAAGAGTTTAATGTAAGCCTGGCCACAGTTAGTATTTAGCCCTTTGAATACACCTGTGCCTGGCTGCGGAAGGGATGGGGAAGATGGGGTACAAAAATCAAGGCTGCTAGGAGATCCACTCTGTACCTTGTATCATAGCCAGATTTGTATCATCCTCGCTATCAGAAGGGCCTTTGGTGTATTAAAAATGCCCAGGTAAATCTAGTGTTATATACAAGTCTCTATTATTAAAGACAGAAGAATTATTATACCCGATTAAATCAACCTTTTGGCAGGTGCAGATGAAAACTCGGGCTGCAGAGAGGACTGGCAAAAAGCCCTGGGAGTTGAGCCTGTTTAAGATAGGCCTCATTAAGCAAAATTTCAAGGTAGGGGAATGATAGTTAAGTGCACTTCTTTGTGAAGTTATTACAAATGTTATTTCTCAAGGACATAGGCAATATGAAATAAATCTTTACAATAATGCTTTCAGATGGTGAAGGACATTTTAAGTATAGTAATGCATGAGACCCTTTCTTCAGATAATGAAGGGCTGTGTAGTCAAGATTCTGCTGAAAAGGTATTTGTGAAGTTGCAGACCAGTAATTCCTTCTTGTGGGTAGTAGCGTAGTGCATGTAGAAAAGGGAATACATAGCTTTGAAACATGCACATTTTAAATGGATGCCTCAACATCAGGTTGGGGTCAGAATCATAAACTCCATCTCAAATCAGATTTTTGCTTATCTCTTTTCTGCCAAAGCACTAGCAATAGGAAAGTTTTCGGGGCTTTAACTAGAAATGGACGGACTGAAAACTTGAGAAAGATTCAAGACTTGCAGAGAACTTTAGGATGAAAATAGTTTGTCAAGGACTGTCCTAGGAGTACTGGTCAGTGAGGTCACTCCAATGCAGTTTTACATATATATGTATACACACACACACACACATCAATAGCAAAACCAGAGTTTCATGTAGTGCATTGACTTCCACGGTCTCTCCATGAGTCCTAAACTAAATGGAAACCATGTGCCTTGCTTACAGTCTAGTTAAGAAACAGAGCTGAGAGATGGTTTGTTGTGGCTTGGCACTTTGTAAAGATGGCTTGTATGCTAGTAGCATGGTGGTGTGACCTGTTTCTTCTAGGAGCAGGGCAAGAATGGGTCTGGAAGCAGGCTGTGCTCTCCTTCAGCCTTGCTGGTGGAAGTATGCCCTCTCCTCGCAGTGTTACCTAAGAGCCTGTGCTGCATCCATGTATCCCAAGCAGAGTGAGGAGCAGGAGAAGTTACGCAAGAGAGGGGAAGGAGGGCACTACCTCAGTAATCCCAAAGCCATTTGCATCATAGCCTTCAACTGGTTCTGAAGTCCTCCAAAGACACATCCTCCTTTCTCCCCTCAAGGACATCCTCAAGGTGATATAGCGATAATGTTTTGGCAGCAGCATTGTGAAGGCTATTTTAAATCACATATACGATACTAGCAGGCTATATGATCTGGTCTCAGGTTTGGCTAGGGTTTGGGCAGAGCCCAACTCACCATGCAATGTAAGGAATGTGTGGCATGGAAAATGCTATTTAAGAATTTACAGGCAGGTCTGTTAATTAATATTAATATTTCAGTGGCCAGAAGGGCCAACTGTGGTCACACTGGCTGATATTTTATCTAATGTAGCTCAGATAATTTCTCTATGTCTTGTTTCTTCTTTAAGTCATTTACCCAAAATCACACTAATTGAGATCAGCATGTCTCCGTCTCCTTAGTTTCAGTGCAATGTTTTATCCTAAACTTGTCTTTCCTCCCTGAAGTAAATAAAACCTCCATTGTTCAATGTATAGGGTTTTTAAGTATGATTTTTATATAATGATGCTACATAATCCTGGAATTTAGACTTAGGCTACAGAATTCAGATGATGACAAATACACACAATCTAGAATTGTAGATTTCAACACTTTTTTTCATATAACTTCAGAATTTGTAAAAATGTTTAGCATTGGCCTATGTTCTTTTGAAAATTCTGCTCCTAATCTTCATAGTCAATGGAAATAGTTGTGTGGATTTTGGCAGCAGGAGCCCAGGAGGTAAGCAGCCGAAGGAGGGGTTAGGGTAAATGGTGGTAGCTAATGAGAAGAAGTGCAGAGGCCAGGGTATGGAGCAGTTGGTAGGAGGGAGGTAGTTGTGAAGGAAAGATCCAGGACGTGAGAGGCTTGGGTAGGACCGTGGTGTGCCTTACTAAAAGGGAGATGGACAGGTGCTAATGGAGTCAAAGACAAAACCAACTCAGTGTAGGTGTCTAGTACAAGCCAGTGTCAGAGAGGTTAGATGCGAGGTAGATCACTGGTCTGATGTGGCAGGGCTTTTCCTTCGCTCTTACAGGTGTTGAGCTGTGAGGGAATTAGGTGCTGACTTGGGGAAATGAGAGTTGTCCTGACTTCTGGCATAAAATCTGTGCACATCATTTAAAGCGATATGTTTAGAGCTGATTAGTTTGTGCTCTATAGTAGCCATGTGAGGACTGATTTTTGGAAGTGAGGGACACCAGTGCCAACAGCCTGAATGGCCTGGAGGGCTGCTGTGAATTCTGGGGTCCTAGGAATATGTGACACGCTACAGTTTAGGTCCCTAAAATTAATTGAATGCTTTAACAAATTTGATACTAACATTTTTGCCTCGTTTTCTAACATCTGGATACTAATAATGTATTAATAACTTGTGTACGAGGCTGGTCTCCAGTCAGTTATCTTTGTGGAAAGTAGAAGTTTCTGTGTTCAGCTTTTTCCTTCTTCACATTGAAGAGGCAGTCTCAGTCATTTGCATTACTTCTGTATTAGTGACCCAGGTCACCTGTGTCTCCTTGCTAAGTTGTGACAGTGACTCTGCAGATAAGGGTAGTCTGCGAGGTGGCAAATGCTAAATCCATTAGTTGAAAATAAGTACTTTAGGTTCCAGGATCTCTGAGTTCTTCTGCACTTGTGAAAAATAAAATGTATCTTCAAAGTTTAATAAATGTAATTACGAGTGATAGCTTTTGTGTTTGTATAGCAAGTCTGAAGGACATCATGGTTTGGGGATATAGACTCGGACTTCCTATTCTGGCAAGGCTACTAGGCAGATTCATTAGTGTTTGTTAAGGACTGTATTAACAGAACTATCCTTGAAGAAACTAATAATTTTGCATTTGCTGAGTTGGAGCTACGTATTGAATGAGAAGAATGAAACATGTTCTGAAAAACTACCACTGTATTGAATGACATAAGGGTCTAGAGGAAGTTAGTATGTGATATAATTAAACACTACAGTAAGGGGAACACTTAAGTTCATACAATCTTACATTTTCTAACTCTTGAATATTTTGTCTCTGCAAGTTTAATTCATGGTCATTGGTTAGGCTTTCCAAATCCAGTAGCTCAACAGAGGGGAGGCTGCTGCAGCTGAGGTCCAACCAGTAGCAAGGCTGGGCTTATATTCCCAATAGTCATGCAGGCAACCACCTGTATAGAACCCACACGTAGTCGGCTGGCCACACAGACCAGCGCAGACACGTACTCGGCACTCACAGAAGCACAAACAGCACCAACGGCCTCATTCTGTTCCCCTCTCTGGCTGACCCATGGTTCTGGGTGTCATGCCTGGCCCACGGGGCTGAGGCTCCCCTGTGACACCCCGGGGACAGTCTAGGGAGGGATCTAATTTCTCTGATGGCATTGTTGGGGTTCCCCCATCTGTCCTTGTGCCTCGGTGCTCCTTCCTGTGTGGGGAGATGGGTCTTTGATGGGCTGATGGCTCCTGTGGTGGCCCCTGGAGTAGCCAGGGCAGAGCGTTATTTAGGTTCCCCCACCTGCTGCTGTCTCCCTGTGCTCCTTGCATGTGTGCAGGCGCATATAATTTAACTTAAGAGTCATCTTTGGCAATCTCATTGCTAAATACTGATTACTCTGATATGCCAGAAAGACAGCATTAGACATATGCAAAGGAGGCACCTGTTGGAGGAATAGCGTCCGCAAAGAGACTGATTCCTCTGCCCAGTTGCAGATAGTAATGAAGGGAAAAATGTTTCTGTGGTGATACAATGGCTTTTGCTGAAGGGAGGAGATTCAAATAGGCAATGTAAAAAAAACGATATACTTTTAGGAAATCCTCAGAATGCACCAGTAACATACTTGTTATGGGCCTCACAGGTTCCACAAGGCATTTTGAAATAAACAGAAGACTCTGAGGAGCAATCATAAATTGTCCTGTAACAAGTATCACTTCTAAATCACAGTTTAATGCCATTTTGGTAGCACTGAAAATAGAGCATTATGTGACACTAAGAAATTGACACCCGTTATTTGTTTAATGAAATGAAATAATACAATGTTGCAGACTAAAACAATGAATTTGATTTATTGGAGTGGAAGAACACTAGTGAAATCGCTACAGAGTGGGCATGGTGATGCCTAGCTTTTTGATTTCTCCATGTGATTTTATTTTGAGAAATAAATTCATTTCAGAATTAAAAGGAGAGGGAAAATGTTGATTATGTTTTTGAGAATTTTCCAATGTGTGTTTTGGATAATTTTAGAAATAGTTAAAAGTTACAATAGTTAAAATCTGACCAGATCTACTTATTTTCAAATGAGGAAATATAGTCTCAATTTCCTCCTGTGTGAAGTGTGGGGTTATGATTCTTTCCATAAACCCAGCTCTTGGATCTTGTTGCCTGACATGTTTATCAAACTTAGCATTTCATTGCCTCTACCTGCTTACATTTCCAAAACCTTTTCCTGGGCATCTTTTATGGATCTTTTTTAGGACTGCATTATGTATTCCATCCTTCAAACTCATGTCCTGTTGCCTTTCAAATCCTTTCTTGTTTCTCATTTCCTCTGCAGCACTTATAAGAAGTGATAAGAAAGAAGTACATTTGATCTACCGTGGGGAAATCTTCTGTCCACTGTAACTCAACTGATATAATTGCCATCATTCGTGTTCCTATATGAATACGCTTAATTTGAAATAATAGGAAGTTTTAAATATATTGATAGTTTTACTCCTAATTATTCTTACATATAAAACTTTTAAATGTCAAAGATAATGCATACCTTGGTCAAAAGCAGCTGTCCAAGCACAGTTTGATCTCCACGTTGTGTGTTTATAGGGTCATTCTCACACATCATGAACCTCATTGCACCAGTGGTTCAGACCTGAATGTATCATCAGGCGTAGTGTGCATGTTCACCTGCTTCTCTGTGTCTTCATCAGTTCTATTCTTCAGCTGCCTTACAAGGGAGAAGATGGGGGTCTATTGCAAAGAAAAAACCTAACCTGTCTCTCAGTACTTGTGCAAATGCTCAGAATGGTGCCAGTGTCCTAGATCACAGACGTCACAGAATGGCTTGGGTGAGGAGGCCCCTCTGGAGACCATCTAGTCCAACAGCCTACTCAGAGCAAGGTCATCTACAACAGGTTGCTCAGGGCTGTCCTATCAGGTTTTGAATAACTCCAAGGATGGAGACTCCACAACCTCTCTGGGCAACCTCTTCCAGTGTTCATCCACACACAGAGTAATGAAGTTTTTTCTCATATTTAAATTTCAGTTTGTGCCCATTGCTGGCTCCATCCTCTTTACTCTGCCCCATCAGGTACTTGTACACATTGATAAGATCCTCCTGAGCCTTCTCTTCTCCAGGCTGAACAGTCCCAGCTCCCTCAGCCATTCTTCATATGCCAGATGCTCCAGTCCCTTAATCATCTTTGTGGCCCTTTGCTTGACTATCTCCAGTAGGTCCATGTCTCTCTTGTACTGGGGAGCAGAGAACTGGACCCAGATGTGCCTCATCCATGCTGAGCAGAGGGGAGGGATCACCTCCCTCAACCTGCTGGCAACGCTTTTCCTAATTCAGTCCCGGAGGCTGTTAGCCTTCTTTTCTGTGAGGACATACTGCAGGCTCATGGTCAACTTGCTGTTTGCCAGGACCCCCAACGCCTGCTCTGCCAAGGTGCTTTCCAGCCACTCAGCCCGCAGCCTGTCCTGGTGCAAGGGGTTACTCCTCCCCAGGGGCAGGACTTGGCATTTCCCTTTGCTGAACTTCATGAGATTCCAGTTGGTCCATTTCTCCAGTCTGTAGCTGGCCTCCAAATGGCAGCACAACCCTCTCGTGTATCTGCCACTCCTCCCAGTTTTGTATCATCTGCAAACTTCTTGAGAGTGCATTCTGCCCCATTGTCCAGGCCATTAATGAAGATGATAACCAACACTGGCCCCAGTATTGATCCCTGGGGTGTACTGCTAATGACTGACTGGTCTCCAGCTGAACTTTGTGTTGCTGGTCACAACCCTTTGAGACCAGCCATTCAGCCAGTTTTCAATCCACCTCGCTGTGTGCTTATCTAGTCCATACTTCATTAGTTTGTGAGGATGTTATGGGAGGCAGTGTTGAAAACCTTGCTAGAGAGAAGATAAACAAAATCCACTACTATCCTCTCATCCACCAGGCTAGTCAGTTCACTGTAGAAGGCTATCAGGTTGGTCAGGCATAACTTTCCCTTTGTAAAAATCTATGCTGACTACTCCTGATCACCTTCTTGTCCTTGAGGTGTCTGGCAATGGCTTCCAGAAAGATTTGCTCCATCACCTTCCCAGAGACTGAGCTGAGGCTGACCACCCTGTCATTACCCACATCCTCCTTCTTGCCCTTCCTGAAGACAGGAATGACATTTGCTTTCTTTCAGTCCCTCAAAATCTCCCTTGATCACCATGATCTTTCAAAGATAATCAAGAATGATCTCACAGCGACACCAGCCAGCTCCCTCAGCACTTATGGGTGCCTCCCATCAGGGCCCATGGACTTGTGTATGCCCAGTTTGTTTAGGTGTTCCCTAACTTAATCCTCCTCCACCGAGGGTAAGTCTTCCTTGTTTCAGACTTTCTCAAGGGGATTGCTGAAGGGCAGTTTTATCTGTAAAAACTGAGGGAAGAAGGCATTGAATATCTTGGTCTTTTCTTTGTCCTTTGTTACCAGGTCTTCTGCCCAATTAAGACATTAGTTTGTCCACTAATCCTGACCCATAAGCTCTCAGGTACGGCTCAGCCATCCCTAGGCAGAGCTCTGCGTTCCCGTTGCTCTCTCCCCTCCTTGCTGTCCCAGCCTATCCTTCCTAAAGAGCCTGTAGCCATCCATTGCCACTCTCCACTCATGTGATCCCAATGAGATCATAACCTTGCAACAGCACACTGACCTCTGACTCCTCCTGTGTCCTCCCCATGCCATGTGCGTTAGTGTACAGGCACTTCAGAGAGGCATCCAGTCATGTGGGTTTTCCAGAAGAGGCGTTAGAGCTTCCCCCACCATGCTGTCATGTAAGCACTTGCTTGTTTGTGTGCATACCCTTGGGGTGGGCCGCCTTCTGCCCTGTTTTGTTAATTATCTCCTGTTCACATCATCCTGCTCACTTTGCTTGTCACTCCAGTCCACCACTTCCTCACTCGATTGTTGGTCATCTGCTCCCTTCCCGTCATTCCTAGTTCAAAGCTCTCCTCTTAGGCTGGCCAGCCTGTGGGCCTTTGCCCCACTGCAGGTGGATCCCATCTCTTCCTAGCAGTTCTTGATCCTCAAAGGGGGTCCCATGGTTGTGTCATCCCTAGAGCCATGCAGTCACTCATGTCTGGTAAGCTCCAGGTCTCCCCTGGCTGCTGTGGTGCAGGGAACAAAACTGTAGAGAGCTAATAAAAATATAATACAAGCTGCACCTTCCTGTCTTTCTAAAATTTCACAGCTTAGAGAAAGAAAAATAGGATGACAAGTCTGAATAATTGTCTTCCCTAATAATAATCTCAATATTGGGATATGAATCTCAATTTTTTGAAGTTTAGGTAGGGCACATACGGCAGGTTGCTCTCAAGGCAAAATCATGATCTTCAGCCCTCAGGAAAGCCAGCAGTAAGCTTCTAAGGTTGGAAAATTGGAAATGTTTGGATCCTGGAAACACAGAGAGAGAGGAGGAGGCAGGAATTGATTTAAACAGCTGATTAACTTATCCCTGGGGCAGGTCCCCTGTACTACTAAGCATATTTATCTTTGTTGACACCTCTTTTAGTCAGATTTAGTCAGATTCTCAGCCTTGTCTTTTGGCATGCAACAGTGAAGTTGTCTTTTTATCAAAAGGGGCAGGGGGAAAATCCAAAAAGCACAAGCAGTAAGCAGCAGTGACTTCAGTCACAGTTATTCATACGTCTCTTCACAGAGAATTTTCAATGTCTCACTTCTCAGAATGGTCCTGACTTGGGGAATTACTCCTCCCTATGCTGGCCAAGATTAGATCATCTGTTATTCCAATCTTAAGTTTATGCAACTTAAGAAAAAATATATGCTGAGTTACTTTAAAAAGCCCCCTAGTGAAAACAGCTTAGCCACAAGAGCTGAAAGCATCATGTTAAAATTAAATCTGCAAGTTCCCATGGGTTATCAAAGGTTGTTTTGTTTTTTTTTTACTGATGGCAGGAACTGTTGCCTCCTTAAGTTGTAAGAGCAATATTTTGTTAAATTTCAAGAAGACAACTTAAAATCTAATGACTGGCAAGGATTTGGCAAATTTTCTTTCCCTTTTTTGATACTGACATCCTGGTGTTATATGTATTGCACAAGTCATGCTGCACAAAAAAGGATCGCTGCTTCTTCGTGTTATGATGTTCGTACTTTATTGCCTTTTTGCTGCTGCTTGCTCACAAGGGGTGAATACACTGAGACAAGATGAGAGTGCTGAAAAAGTGTGCAACTGAAGCTGACGGATGACAGCGCAGTGTCAGCGGCTTGCCTGAATCAGAGATGTACGCTTTTCCTTCTGGGGAGTTCATTTGCAGCTGAGATATACTTTAAGGGTTAGTTAGATTTAAATAGTAGGTGTTCAGCATCTTAATGGATCATCCTGGTAATGTTTCCCATAAAGGGATACGTTGGTTTTTATGAGCATTCAATGGGAGTTTAATTCTCTGTGTTCTTCTGGAAGGACCTCCCAACGTCGTTAGTGAGTTCACTCTTTCTTGTCTTCAGTCCCTTTAGATATTCCCTTAGTTTCAATACAGTTTACTTAGGAGTTGTAATTTGCCTTAAATGAACTCAAATAACATCCTGTCATGGACAAAAATATCAAATATCAAGAGCGTCTTGATCAGCTGGATATCAGCATAGTTTAGGCTCTGAGGTTCAAGATTATGAACCTGTCAGTTGTTCCTTAATCCTGGAGAAATCTGAGATCCATAGACACCTTTAAAGTTGCTCAGAAACTTCTTGCTTATGCTTACATGAACTTCAGCCTCCACAAAAGGAGAGTGAGGATTATTTTGGTAAGGGTATGCGCTTTTGGGAGATTTCTGGGCTTTTGGGAGATTTTTGGTCCTGCTGCAAAGATTGTTTATGTATTTTGTATTAAGGGATAATAGATAAGAGAAGGTCTTTCTCTCTGATCTAATTATTAGATTATAGATTTATGTGCTTGCTTTCCTCTTCTTCACCCGCTGAATCTTGAATTTGCTCCCATTGATCAGCCAAGTTCTACAGCAATAGCAGACTGCTTTCCAGAGGTTTTCACAGGGTAAAGGAAGGATTTGAACCCATATCTGTCATCGTTCTGAATTACTAACTGTTGTCTAAAATCAATCCCTTTCAGCTTTATATTCAAAGACAAAACTGTCCTTTTCTTGGCAGGGGTTGGGGGAAGGATCAAGTAAGTGGAGGGCGATGCCTCTTGTTATCTGTGAGGCACCGAGAAGGGCAGGATGTCAGACTCACCTTTGTCCTTGCCATATCATGTCGGCTAACATAGGGGGTCACATCCTTGGCAGGCAGAGTTTGGTGGATCTCATTCAGAAGTCCCTAAATCTGCTTGTTGGTGCACAGGGAACCGAGAACCCTGGACTCCGTGTCCTTGATTTGACAGCTAGACCAGCTGGTCAGCTAAGGACACAGTGGTCAATGCTGTGATAGTTAAGTCGGTGTTTTAGAGTTTTATGTATGTGTGAGTCTTGCCTCTAAAGCAGTCTTTTTGAATTCGAATAAGTCCTAAAAACAGTATTTTAAATTTAAATCTTAATCAAGGAGTTATGATCTCTTTTTCTTAGCATCACTGGAAAAGTTAAGAACATGTTTTCCAGAGTTTTGTGGGGAGATATTACTTGTGTTTTTCAGATAATTGTTGATTTTTAAACTCTACAGTGATACTTTGCACTCAGATAGCTTCTACTATAAGAAGTCAGTGGTAATACCAAATGATCTTTATATATTTGTTCACACACACCAGCTTTTTATTTTGATATTAACAGAAATATGCTTGCTGTTAATGTAAAGCATAAAATAAACTTCCTAGAAAAAGCTTCTGCCATTCAGAAAATCTAAAGGAATAATAGTGTTTCAGAGTGTTCCACTGGGGAACCGTGTATACTGTATGAAGGTGGTGGAAGATTTCGAAGGGCTAATAAAAAATGATATTAGATAGACTGTAAATTACTATGAGGAGAAGCAGAGAAGAGATGAATTTTTTGGCTCAGCTTATGGACCTTAAATCCTAGAAAAATATTGTCGAAGAAATATGAAGTTTCTTAACAAAGAGTAAGTGTTATATTTTAGGATTTTTTTTGCTATTATTTTCTTTTTTTTTTTTTTCAGGCCAAGTTGACTAAAATATATTAAATGGGGATACAGAGAGAAAGCCGTTGATATGCCCTTCAAATAGGCTGCTTGCTCCCTCATGAAAGCATAAGACACAGCTGAGACACCACTGGAATAAGCCAAAATAAAAATTCAGCGCACCTCCTCACAGCCTTTATCTGTCTATTCTTCCACAAGCAGAGGAAGCACACTTCACCACCGTATTTTAAGGGAGATAATTTTAGAAGCTCATATAAATCATGAAAGCAGTGTCCTCACAACAGTTCTTGCAAAAGGCACCAGTAACAAACCCAACTGGGAGCAATTACCTATAGGCATGCCACTTTTTATAGGCTTTTCTTTTACCTTTCCACAGTAACTGATATTGTAAGGTGAATTAATCTCTCTTTTGTCTTCCCAGTAAGTATCAATTAGTGTAAAAGAAGGCACTCTGTTTGCCAGCTCATGACAATAATTGTTTCCTGCTCAATTTGTCTGCTATGGCAATGAATACTCAAAATACTCCTTGAAACATTTGTGTGCGCTCTTTCTGCGGACAGCATGCCTTGCTTCTTTCAGAACTGGCCTGGAAGACTGCCTGTTTTCTGTAACTGAGCACTACACTTTAAAGCTTGCACTTAACAGATGTAGACCAGAAGGCAGAAGCAGGGTTAAAGACTAAGCAAAGATATAAACAACAGAAAAGGAAGAGACATGCTGGAAAAGCTTCAATTCCATAAGGAGTCTAATGTCAAACTCTTGGCTTCTTGTACCCATCAGATGCAGCCATAGAAACCCCTGCGAATAGTGAGGACCCTCACTTTGGGTCACTGGGTGGTGGGAACAATCATCTTAAGATGCAACACAGCTCAACGGTCAAGTCATCAAAGGTCAAGTCATCCGTTTAGCCACAAAGGGTCAGTTTGACCAAAAGGTTTGGATATGTGACCACCGAACCACAAACCCTTTCCAAAATGTAAAGTTCCACACTTCATCTTGGCTGCCATTTATCACTAGATGCTAAATATTTTATCATAGAATCATAGAATCATTAAGGTTGGAAAAGACCTCTAAGATCATCAAGTCCAACCGTTAACCCAACACCACCATGCCCACTAAACCATGTCCCTAAGCGCCTCATCTACACGTCTTTTAAATACTTCCAGGGATGGTGACTCCACCACTTCCCTGGGCAGCCTGTTCCAAGGCCTGACCACTCTTTCAGTGAAGAAGTTTTTCCTAATGTCCAGTCTAAACCTCCCTTGGCGCAACTTGAGGCCATTTCCTCTCGTCCTGGCGCTTGTTACTTGGGAGAAGACACCAACCCCCACCTCGCTACAACCTCCTTCCAGGTAGTTGTAGAGCGCGATGAGGTCTCCCCTCAGCCTCCTCTTCTCCAGGCTAAACAGCCCCAGTTCCCTCAGGTAGTTGTAGAGCGCGATGAGGCCCTTACAGTGTTCTTTGGAATAGGAACTGGTAGTAAGGTTCACCTCAGGAAGGAAAGCTCCTTAGCTGCTGAATTGGGAATTATCATTGTCCCTTTGCTCCATCTAAGTAAACGGTTAGTTATCCAAAGCAAAGTGGAGCAGCTTCCAAAAACAAAGAGCTGTCACTTCCTCTTTTCTCCTCATCTCCGCTGAACTATCATCTACTGTTTAGGCACTCTGCTGAAAATTGTGCTTAAGTCCTTTTGATGTCATGGTAGAGATGAGCTCAGGCCTTCCAGCTCCTGGGCTGGATTCTTGTCCTTGAGGTGCTGATTAGGATGTATGAGGGAAAAGGCATCACAGCAGCAGCAGTGATTTATGAAGTGACATGGAGATGGGCACCCAACAGTGGAAGAAGTCGTGGCTGTGATTTCAA
Source organism: Fulmarus glacialis (assembly GCF_000690835.1). NCBI lineage: Eukaryota > Metazoa > Chordata > Aves > Procellariiformes > Procellariidae > Fulmarus > Fulmarus glacialis. Next base: position 13,944 of record NW_009204929.1, read on the forward strand.
ACTAGAGGGAGGTATCTCCCTGAAATGTAGGGTAAGGGAACTTAAGTCCCAAGCAGAACTGCTGATTTTGGTGCTCAAATTCCCTTTAACATTTGCAAAAGCACAAGTCTTATGAGGAGCGGCTGAGGGAACTGGGGCTGTTTAGCCTGGAGAAGAGGAGGCTGAGGGGAGACCTCATCGCGCTCTACAACTACCTGGAAGGAGGTTGTAGCGAGGTGGGGGTTGGTCTCTTCTCCCAAGGAACTAGCGATAGGACGAGAGGAAATGGCCTCAAGTTGCGCCAAGGGAGGTTTAGACTGGACATTAGGAAAAACTTCTTCACTGAAAGAGTGGTCAGGCCTTGGAACAGGCTGCCCAGGGAAGTGGTGGAGTCACCATCCCTGGAAGTATTTAAAAGATGTGTAGATGAGGCGCTTAGGGACATGGTTTAGTGGGCATGGTGGTGTTGGGTTGACGGTTGGACTCGATGATCTTAGAGGTCTTTTCCAACCTTAATGATTCTATGATTCTATGATTCTAAATGCTTGCTGTAAAGAAACCCTTGGATTTGAACTCACCCCACTCAATCCTCTATAGATGACTGTTGCCAGATAATAACATTGGCTAAATCAACTACCTGAAGCAGAATGCTGATGTAGTCTCCTGAGCTTCAGTTTAGATTTATGACAGAAAACACACCACTTCTCTTTCTGAGCTTGCTTACTTGCATTCGTCCTTGTCATACCTTTGTCAAATGGTCAGGACTGCATCTTACAAGTGTTGTGTCTCTACATAATGCACCAAAGAAAAGCACTTAGACTTCTCCGCTTTTCTTGCCTCAGAAAGCAGAATTATCTTGGGATGATCCTTCTTTCACCTGTGGCTTGCCAGTTCATGGGCTGAGAAAAGAGGTGAACTGCTGTAGCCTTGTTCCCACACTAATCCATTTTGAATGATGAACCCGGTGAAAGGAGACATTGCAGGAGGACAAAGAGTTTTCCTGACTAATTTTTGCAGGAGAGGTATACCTGCTCACTTATTTCTTTGAAGCAAGTATAAGTGACAACTTACGAACAGGTAGTAATCTTTCTTGGTGCCACATGGCATGGGATTTCAGTGGAACATGAAGATGTATTATTGCATTCAGAGTGCCATAAGGTAGCTTTGTTGTGAATGCGTGCAAGCATGCATAGACTCTGCTCAGTGAATTATTAAGCCTCTTTATCAAATGCATAACGGAGTCAGCAAACTACACAACTTGTCTGAGTCATAGTTTTCACATTTGTATAGGAGGGATAATAGGACTACTTATAACAGGATGAAAGGTTGTAAGTATGTCCTGTATTTATTTACATATTTTTAAGTGACATAAAAACTAAAATTTGAAAGAAACATTTGTTTCTGATTTCTCTAGGTTTTGTTCTGTCTTCCTTCCTTTTCTATTTTCTGTTTATTTATAAGTAGCCTGCAGTTACTAAAAAGAAAGCATAGGAGATGATTCATTTCCAAAAAACCACAATAGTAGAAAGAAAACGACTTCAAGTGAAACTTTCACACTTGTCTGTATAATAAGCACTTGTAATTTCTCATCAATTAGTGATTGCAAAAGCTAATTCAAAGTAGGAGATGACATATAAGAAGATGATCTTTAATTTGTCCCTAAGATTCTAGAAGCTAACAGCCATTCGCAATAGGAAGGTGTCCTGTTGGGGTACACTGACATCTGAAGTGAAAGAAAAAAATAGTCTTTTTGCCCCCCTTTGGATTGTAGAAATTATTGTTTATGCAAAGTTCCATAATTTCAACTGTGTTAGAAGATCTTTTCTCTCTTTGATTTCTCTCTCCTATGAGATATCTGTAGTCTACTAAATTGAGATCTCTTGTAACCGCTGAAGTGTGACTTTGATGTTGTCTTTGCCTGGAAGAATTAAGAGTGAAGAAGCATGTGCATTTTCGCCTTTGGTAAATGGGAGCACATATGGGGAATGCAATGGAAAGTTGCGTGATAGATGACTAAAAACATGGATGTTGTGGTTGCATTTTTTTGTTGTTGTTTTTAAATGTTTTTATGTATTTGATGTGCTTGAAATGATAGAATAGCAGTATCTGTGTTAGCCTTATTCTTGCTGTTTTGGGTATGCTACCCTTAAGCACCACATTCAAACAGCAAAACTGTTCCTTTTGTGGGTGCCACTATCTTTGTGTACCATAAATCATTTAATCAGAAAGAAAACAATGAGATTATTTTGGCTTTAATAATACCGGAGTAAGGAAGGTATAATTCCACGGAAATCAGTGGAGCTGCACAGGGCAACAGGAACTTGAGGAAAGACTTGTTGTCAGTTATCATTACCTGGGGGAACAGATTCTGTGTGGTATATTGATTTACTTAGATTGCAAGTTCTGTGGGAGAAAAGGTCTTCCTTTTGCTATAACTGACTGTGTGGAGCACCAGGGCAAAGGGTCATGGCAAACAAGGTCACTAGAGCCTTGGTCCCATGGAGTGGGGCTGCCAAGGAGAAAGGAAACTGCAACGGTAAGCCCTTCACCTATCTGGTGGTGCCTGGGGCCACACCATCTCGCGCTGAAGCCACGTCAGGGCCCGCAAGTGTGGGAGGTCGTACAATAGCCATATTTGATGGAATAGCTACCACGTAGTGATAGCAAATGCTGCAGGAGGTGGAGCAGAGAAGCAATTGATGGCACTTTTTGGCAGAATTGTTACTGCACCAGTACTTCAGAAGGAGCTTGGGGGCACTTGTATTACTAAAGGATCCGCTGTCCTAATAGGAGAGAAAAATGAATTCCTGACTTAAGTGTTCATTAATGATTCAGTAGATCCGATGCAAAAGGAAGCCTTAGCCTTCTAGAATAAACTGCTACTGAACTCCCTTCGTTTTATTTCGAAGTAATATGCTGTCATTTCTCACTTCCTCTTGAAGTGTTTATATACTGTCAGATAATTTCTTGGTTCTCTCTTGGAAGCTAGTACATTTTAATGAGGAGCTGAAGCATCCATTACATCTTTTATGTATCTCAGAAGGGTATTACGAAGTTCAATTAACATTTGAGAAGTGTTCTGCAAACCTCAGATGACATGTACGGTGGAAGCACACAAAATGGTTATTACCCATTGAATGCATAATTTTTCATGCATATATATCTTTCATCAAGTTACTTTTGGGTAGAACTGTTCTTTTCTTGGTTAGAAGGCCACTTGAACTGGTGCAGTGGTACTGGCCACATAAAGCATTAGGAGGTGTGAGATTTTTTTCTCATTGAAATCGCTTACAATGGAAGGGAGAGTGACAAATCATTGTTCAAGGCTTTATTTATACAAAAATCTTAACAATTCTCAGTCCCACAACTCGTAAGAGCCTGTGAAATCAGTGTGTAAATAAGCACAAAGGAAAGGAAGTCTAGAAGGCAGGAACCATGATCCTGCCACTGCGAAGATTTCACCTCCCATGCATGACTCTCTTTGCAGTCCCTGCACCACTTCTAAGGTCAAGTAGAGTAAGCATAGTAATTAGAACATGAGTTTGCCCTTCGATATGGCAGATTGTGGGAGGATGGATTGACAAAACCTTGAAGTTTCATTAGTCCTGCAATGAATCATTTGCACAGAAGAAATGCTGAAGTCAGTCTGCCCTGTTTGAATGAATAAAGGCTTTTTCTATGCAAGTATGGTGAAGCTGGTTTCAGAGCACCCAGTGATTCATGCTTTCCAATAGCCCACTTGATCAGTCAGGTGGCCCTTCTAATGGAACTCTCGAAACGCAAGCACCCAGGAGAGCATTGTACCATCAAATGCTATTTGGGGTTAGAGTATAAGCGCAAAATAAAATGTAAGCAAATGCATACAGTCCTTCAGCTGTAATACAGAAGAGTTAATTGGAGCTGAGGATCTGGTTCTAATAAATAATTCGGCAAGCCAGGGAGCTTATATCTTCCCTTCCAGGTCCTGCTAGGAAAGTTTTCCTTTGTGCTCGAGTATCATTAAGAGTGCAGCAACTTCCAGTATCATTTTTCTTATGGCACCTGCTGTTATTCCAGCCCAGCCATAATGAGATTTTCTTCCTGCCAGGAACTGAAGAAAGAGTCCCAGTTCTGCAGGATGTACAAGAGAGAAAGAGGACAGAGCTACAGTGGGAAGTATATTGAATTGTGTGTGAGAGGGATTTGTGAGAGGGATTTTTCTCTCTTGAGGAACCTTCAGTCTCTCCGTTGACTGTGTCCATGCTGGACTACACTGGACCTCAAAATCCCTAACACAGGTGCCTCTGTTAAGTGCCCAAATGTAATTAAAATGAATATAGACTTCAATTTCATTAATTCCCATGTAATAACTTGCCCATGAGTACATCTCATGTCCTATATTTCCCTGGGATAAGCTGAAATCATTTTGGTTGACAAAAAACATGAGTTTTTCAGGCTGAGGCAACAGAAGTTTGATGTAAGTTTATCTATTTCTTTTCTTCCATGGCATTGTGAGACAGGAAGGAACAGTTTTTTTGCTCTATTGGGTGTAAACTGAGGTTTGCAGGAGCCAGTGGATTTGTGCCTTTTCAAGACAGCTGGTACTATATTCTCTTGAATTCATTCTGCTTTCCTGGTAAGTTTGTGATATGATAGTGTACCAGCTTCTTCCCTTGGGATAGACTCTGATGCTTGTTGTCACAGCCCTGGAGAGGGGGAAAGGGATGCAAGTGAGCTGCAACAACTGAATGGGGGTGGTTGGAGCCTTATCGTCTGTGTGGATCTGAGAAAGGAGTGGGAGAGAAAAGATCAGTTGACCTGATATAACTTGCTCACAAAAGTTGTTGTTTGCTACTCCTCGTTTCTGCTTCCAGGCACCAGTACCTGCACAAAGGAATTGAACCCTGAACTGGGGCTGGGCACATTCCCTGTCTGGTTCCTTACCAGACAGCTCCTTGCTGCTGGATCTGTCAGCATCCATTCAGATCCCACGCTGTGCCCTCACTGCGTTGGGTGTACCAACCACCAACCCGCTGTACCACCTGCCTCTTCTGGCAGGTACACTTGGGATGTGCCAGGGCTGATTCCTCACTTGGTACATATTGCTCTACATTTTCCTCATTGTTTATTTTGTGGTTTTCTATAAGCAACACTAGCAGATAAACCAAAATATATTAATCACCATATCTGTCATCAGATATTAGTAGACGATAATATCTTGCTATTTTTAACTATTGATTTGAACTTTTGGTGGTGGTATAGAAAAATATGAGTAGAGTAGCTTTATGCACTCTTTTATAAGAGTGAAAGGCTGATTTTGTCCCAATGTGCTATCAGAACAACCCGTTATCTCCTTCTTAAAGGATTTGCTCATTCCATCTAATAGATATTTGTGTGGCAGAGAGGATGAGGCATCATTACCAGACATTTCCAATCATCTTAGGAAATAGATTTGTGCCCTGCAGGCTGGAAGCCATTCACTTTTAAGAAAAGGAGTTTGCTTGTAATCCCAGAACAGTGTTTAAGGATGTATAGGCGTGGGTATTATCAATGTTCACTTTATGTGATATTCTTTAATATAAAGATGGATCTATATTTCTATTTTGGCCTTAACTCCTGTCCTGGTTTCAGCTGGGATAGGGTTAAATTTCTTGCTAGTGCTGTGTTTTGGATTTAGTATGAGGAGAATGTTGATAACACACTGATGTTTTCAGTTGTTGCTAAGTACCCTCCTAGTCCAAGGACAGCTCCCATGCCTACTGACTGAGCTAGGTACACAAGATGGGAGGGAACATAATCAGGACAGCCAGCCCAGCTGGCTAATGGGGTATTCCATACCATGTGAC